>NC_064534.1:36809456-36811956 GCF_023856365.1 Brienomyrus brachyistius
GTGAATTTTTAGAGAGAAGAGGCCGTCGATGTTTGAATGTAGAAAATTGTTCTGGCTGCAGCCTGCAGTATGGACTTATTGGTGTGTGTAGCTCCCAGTGTTCTGACAGCGCGACGTTTTGGGGAAGCATGTGATTCAGCAGCTACCAGTGGGCTTCGTGCGGCGGAGATTTTGTGGCTGTTAGCGGAGTTGATAACAGAGGGTCGTTAAGAGAAGCCTGCATGCAGTAGGCAAAGGAGTAATGTTTGCCGGCGGGGGACGTGCGGCGATTAACCTGTGCGGTAGTGAAAAGGAGTTAAAAAGAAGGAAGTGTGCGGATGCGGAAAGAATGGAATAATTGTGGTAGGCTGCCGGCTGAGTAGTTTGGTGAATGTTTGGTGTGGGTCCGGCGCTGCCGATTGGATGGTGGGGCTGCAGTGTGAGTCAGATAAAAAAAATAAAAAACCAGGAGTTGGATCCAATGGGACTAACTGGCATGTATAGACGCGTGTAATGCAAAAGGGCTGTTTTTGGTAGCATCTCTCGCTTACGGCCATACCACCCTGAACACGCCCGATCTCATCTGATCTCGGAAGCTAAGCAGGGTATGGTCTGGTTAGTACTTGGATGGGAGACCACCTGGGAATACCAGGTGCTGTAAGCTTTTCTCATTTTTACTTTATACAGGGGGCGCTCCACTTCACGATTAATTTAAATCTATCACTCCCCTTCCATTTTACTATTTTATATATATATATTTTTTTTCTCTCATTCATAAAGGCAGCTTTTAGAAACCGTTTTACTCTAAATACTTCCTGGTAATTCTAGGTGCTGTAAGCTGTTCGTGCCTTTATTCCACCAGGGCGCGATCTTCTCACAAACTTGAAGACTGTCACTCCCCATTCACGTTTTACAACTTATTGTTAATGATAAAGAGACAGCTTTTTACACACAGTTTTAAACAAAGTACTGATATCATTCCTCTTCAACTGACCGCTTTGTTTTCTATGCAAAAACCACTTTGCCACAGAAGACTCGATATTATTGGCATAGCAAGTTCTGCTCTTCTCCTTTCAAAACTTGCTAAAAGCTGTATTTAAAAGAACAGATTGGCCGGGGTAATTCACACCCTTCAATGCCAGCTTAATGTTTAGGTTAGTGGGAATCACAGAGGAATTAGGGATGGAAACTTCTTTGCTGGTGGTAGAAGCGGTCTGGTGAATTTTTAGAGAGAAGAGGCCGTCGATGTTTGAATGTAGAAAATTGTTCTGGCTGCAGCCTGCAGTATGGACTTATTGGTGTGTGTAGCTCCCAGTGTTCTGACAGCGCGACGTTTTGGGGAAGCATGTGATTCAGCAGCTACCAGTGGGCTTCGTGCGGCGAAGATTTTGTGGCTGTTAGCGGAGTTGATAACAGAGGGTCGTTAAGAGAAGCCTGCATGCAGTAGGCAAAGGAGTAATGTTTGCCGGCGGGGGACGTGCGGCGATTAACCTGTGCGTTAGTGAAAAGGAGTTAAAAAGAAGGAAGTGTGCGGATGCGGAAAGAATGGAATAATTGTGGTAGGCTGCCGGCTGAGTAGTTTGGTGAATGTTTGGTGTGGGTCCGGCGCTGCCGATTGGATGGTGGGGCTGCAGTGTGAGTCAGATAAAAAAAATAAAAAACCAGGAGTTGGATCCAATGGGACTAACTGGCATGTATAGACGCGTGTAATGCAAAAGGGCTGTTTTTGGTAGCATCTCTCGCTTACGGCCATACCACCCTGAACACGCCCGATCTCGTCTGATCTCGGAAGCTAAGCAGGGTAGGGTCTGGTTAGTACTTGGATGGGAGACCACCTGGGAATACCAGGTGCTGTAAGCTTTTCTCACTTTTACTTTATACAGGGGGCGCTCCACTTCACGATTAATTTAAATCTATCACTCCCCTTCCATTTTACTATTTTATATATATTATTTTTTTTTCTCTCATTCATAAAGGCAGCTTTTAGAAACCGTTTTACTCTAAATACTTCCTGGTAATTCTAGGTGCTGTAAGCTGTTCGTGCCTTTATTCCACCAGGGCGCGATCTTCTGACAATCTTGAAGACTGTCACTCCACATTCACGTTTTACAACTTATTGTTAATAATAAAGAGACAGCTTTTTACACACAGTTTTAAACAAAGTACTGATATAATTCCTCTTCAACTCACCACTTTGTTTTCTATGCAAAAACCACTTCGCCACAGAAGACTCGATATTATTGGCATATTATCTGCTCTTCTCCTCCTTTCAAAACTTGCTAAAAGCTGTATTTAAAAGAACAGATTGGCCGGGGTAATTCACACCCTTCAATGCCAGCTTAATGTTTAGGTTAGTTGGAATCACAGAGGAATTAGGGATGGAAACTTCTTTGCTGGTGGTAGAAGCGGTCTGGTGAATTTTTAGAGAGAAGAGGCCGTCGATGTTTGAATGTAGAAAATTGTTCTGGCTGCAGCCTGCAGTATGGACTTATTGGTGTCTGTAGCTCCCAGTGTTCTGACA
>NC_064534.1:36814456-36866956 GCF_023856365.1 Brienomyrus brachyistius
GCATGAGGTAGGCAAAGGAGTAATGTTTGCCGGCGGGGGACGTGCGGCGATTAACCTGTGCGGTAGTGAAAAGGACTTAAAGAGAAGGAAGTGTGCGGATGCGGAAAGAATGGAATAATTGTGGTAGGCTGCCGGCTGAGTAGTTTGGTGAATGTTTGGTGTGGGTGCGGCGCTGCCGATTGGATGGTGGTGCTGCAGTGTGAGTCAGATAAAAAAAAAAAAAAACCAGGAGTATGATCCAATGGGACTAACTGGCATGTATAGACGCGTGTAATGCAAAAGGGCTGTTTTTGGTAGCGTCTCTCGCTTATGGCCATACCACCCTGAACACGCCCGATCTCGTCTGATCTCGGAAGCTAAGTGGGGTAGGGTCTGGTTAGTACTTGGATGGGAGACTGCCTGGGAATACCACGTGCTGTAAGCTTTTCTCACTTTTACTTTATACAAGGGGCGCTCCACTTCACGATTAATTTAAATCTATCACTCCCCTTCCATTTTACTATTTTATATATATTTTTTTTTTCTCTCATTCATAAAGGCAGCTTTTAGAAACCGTTTTACTCTAAATACTTCCTGGTAATTCTAGGTGCTGTAAGCTGTTCGTGCCTTTATTCCACCAGGGCGCGATCTTCTCACAAACTTGAAGACTGTCACTCCCCATTCACGTTTTACAACTTATTGTTAATGATAAAGAGACAGCTTTTTACACACAGTTTTAAACAAAGTACTGATATAATTCCTCTTCAACTCACCACTTTGTTTTCTATGCAAAAACCACTTCGCCACAGAAGACTCGATATTATTGGCATATTATCTGCTCTTCTCCTCCTTTCAAAACTTGCTAAAAGCTGTATTTAAAAGAGCAGGTTGGCCGGGGTAATTCACACCCTTCAATGCCAGATTAATGTTTAGGTTAGTGGGAATCACAGAAGAATTAGGGATGGAAACTTCTTTGCTGGTGGTAGAAGCGGTCTGGTGAATTTTTAGAGAGAAGAGGCCGTCGATGTTTGAATGTAGAAAATTGTTCTGGCTGCAGCCTGCAGTATGGACTTGTTGGCGTGTATAGCTCCCAGTGTTCTGACAGCGCGACGTTTTGGGGAAGCATGTGATTCAGCAGCTACCAGTGGGCTTCGTGCGGCGGAGATTTTGTGACTGTTAGCGGAGTTGATAACAGAGGGTCTTTAAGAGAAGCCTGCATGCGGTAGGCAAATGAGTAATGTTTGCCGGCGGGGGACGTGCGGCGATTAACCTGTGCGGTAGTGAAAAGGAGTTAAAAAGAAGGAAGTGTGCGGATGCGGAAAGAATGGAATAATTGTGGTAGGCTGCCGGCTGAGTAGTTTGGTGAATGTTTGGTGTGGGTCCGGCGCTGCCGATTGGATGGTGGGGCTGCAGTGTGAGTCAGATAAAAAAAATAAAAAACAGGAGTAGGATCCAATGGGACTAACTGGCATGTATAGAGGCGTGTAATGCAAAAGGGCTGTTTTTGTTCACAGCTCTCGTTTATGGCCATGCCACCCTGAACACGCCCGATCTCGTCTGATCTCGGAAGCTAAGCGGGGTAGGGTCTGGTTAGTACTTGGATGGGAGACTGCCTGGGAATACCACGTGCTGTAAGCTTTTCTCACTTTTACTTTATACAGGGGGCACTCCACCTCACGATTAATTTAAATCTATCACTCCCCTTCCATTTTACTATTTTATATATTTCTTTTTTCTCTCATTCATAAAGGCAGCTTTTACACACGTTTTACTCTAAATACTGCCTGGTAATTCTAGGTGCTGTAAGCTGTTCGTGCCTTTATTCCACCAGGGCACGATCTTCTCACAAACTTGAAGACTGTCACTCCCAATTCACGTTTTACAACTTATTGTTAATAATAAAGAGACAGCTTTTTACACACAGTTTTAAACAAAGTACTGATATAATTCCTCTTCAACTCACCGCTTTGTTTTCTATGCAAAAACCACTTCGCCACAGAAGACTTGATATTTTTGGCATAGCAAGGTCTGCTCTTCTCCTCCTTTCAAAACTTGCTAAAAGCTGTATTTAAAAGAGCAGGTTGGCCGGGGTAATTCACACCCTTCAATGCCAGATTAATGTTTAGGTTAGTGGGAATCACAGAGGAATTAGGGATGGAAACTTCTTTGCTGATGGTAGAAGCGGTCTGGTGAATTTTTAGAGAGAAGAGGCCGTCGATGTTTCAATGTAGAAAATTGTTCTGGCTGCAGCCTGCAGTATGGACTTGTTGGCGTGTGTAGCTCCCAGTGTTCTGACAGCGTAACGTTTTGGGGAAGCATGTGATTCAACAGCTACCAGTGGGCTTCGTGCGGCAGAGATTTTGTGGCTGTTAGCGGAGTTGATAACAGAGGGTCGTTAAGAGAAGCCTGCATGAGGTAGGCAAAGG
This sequence comes from Brienomyrus brachyistius, assembly GCF_023856365.1. NCBI lineage: Eukaryota > Metazoa > Chordata > Actinopteri > Osteoglossiformes > Mormyridae > Brienomyrus > Brienomyrus brachyistius. The sequence continues at coordinate 36,816,862 of NC_064534.1, forward strand.
AGTAATGTTTGCCGGCGGGGGACGTGCGGCGATTAACCTGTGCGGTAGTGAAAAGGACTTAAAGAGAAGGAAGTGTGCGGATGCGGAAAGAATGGAATAATTGTGGTAGGCTGCCGGCTGAGTAGTTTGGTGAATGTTTGGTGTGGGTGCGGCGCTGCCGATTGGATGGTGGTGCTGCAGTGTGAGTCAGATAAAAAAAAAAAAAAAACCAGGAGTATGATCCAATGGGACTAACTGGCATGTATAGACGCGTGTAATGCAAAAGGGCTGTTTTTGGTAGTGTCTCTCGCTAATGCCCATACCACCCTGAACACGCCTGATCTCGGAAGCTAAGTGGGGTAGGGTCTGGTTAGTACTTGGATGGGAGACTGCCTGGGAATACCACGTGCTGTAAGCTTTTCTCACTTTTACTTTATACAAGGGGCGCTCCACTTCACGATTAATTTAAATCTATCACTCCCCTTCCATTTTACTATTTTATATATATTTTTTTTCTCTCATTCATAAAGGCAGCCTTTACACACCGTTTTACTCTAAATACTGCCTGGTAATTCTAGGTGCTGTGAGCTGTTCGTGCCTTTATTCCACCAGGGCGCGATCTTCTGACAAACTTGAAGACTGTCACTCCACATTCACGTTTTACAACTTATTGTTAATAATAAAGAGACAGCTTTTTACACACAGTTTTAAACAAAGTACTGATATAATTCCTCTTAAACTCACCGCTTTGTTTTCTATGCAAAAACCACTTCGCCACAGAATATTCGATATTATTGGCATATTATCTGCTCTTCTCCTCCTTTCAAAACTTGCTAAAAGCTGTATTTAAAAGAGCAGGTTGGCCGGGGTAATTCACACCCTTCAATGCCAGCTCAATGTTTAGGTTAGTGGGAATCACAGAAGAATTAGGGATGAAAACTTCTTTGCTGGTGGTAGAAGCGGTCTGGTGAATTTTTAGAGAGAAGAGGCCGTCGATGTTTGAATGTAGAAAATAGTTCTGGCTGCAGCCTGCAGTATGGACTTGTTGGCGTGTGTAGCTCCCAGTGTTCTGACAGCGTAACGTTTTGGGGAAGCATGTGATTCAACAGCTACCAGTGGGCTTCGTGCGGCAGAGATTTTGTGGCTGTTAGCGGAGTTGATAACAGAGGGTCGTTAAGAGAAGCCTGCATGAGGTAGGCAAAGGAGTAATGTTTGCCGGCGGGGGACGTGCGGCGATTAACCTGTGCGGTAGTGAAAAGGACTTAAAGAGAAGGAAGTGTGCGGATGCGGAAAGAATGGAATAATTGTGGTAGGCTGCCGGCTGAGTAGTTTGGTGAATGTTTGGTGTGGGTGCGGCGCTGCCGATTGGATGGTGGTGCTGCAGTGTGAGTCAGATAAAAAAAAAAAAAAAACCAGGAGTATGATCCAATGGGACTAACTGGCATGTATAGACGCGTGTAATGCAAAAGGGCTGTTTTTGGTAGTGTCTCTCGCTAATGCCCATACCACCCTGAACACGCCTGATCTCGGAAGCTAAGTGGGGTAGGGTCTGGTTAGTACTTGGATGGGAGACTGCCTGGGAATACCACGTGCTGTAAGCTTTTCTCACTTTTACTTTATACAAGGGGCGCTCCACTTCACGATTAATTTAAATCTATCACTCCCCTTCCATTTTACTATTTTATATATATTTTTTTTCTCTCATTCATAAAGGCAGCCTTTACACACCGTTTTACTCTAAATACTGCCTGGTAATTCTAGGTGCTGTGAGCTGTTCGTGCCTTTATTCCACCAGGGCGCGATCTTCTGACAAACTTGAAGACTGTCACTCCACATTCACGTTTTACAACTTATTGTTAATAATAAAGAGACAGCTTTTTACACACAGTTTTAAACAAAGTACTGATATAATTCCTCTTAAACTCACCGCTTTGTTTTCTATGCAAAAACCACTTCGCCACAGAATATTCGATATTATTGGCATATTATCTGCTCTTCTCCTCCTTTCAAAACTTGCTAAAAGCTGTATTTAAAAGAGCAGGTTGGCCGGGGTAATTCACACCCTTCAATGCCAGCTCAATGTTTAGGTTAGTGGGAATCACAGAAGAATTAGGGATGAAAACTTCTTTGCTGGTGGTAGAAGCGGTCTGGTGAATTTTTAGAGAGAAGAGGCCGTCGATGTTTGAATGTAGAAAATAGTTCTGGCTGCAGCCTGCAGTATGGACTTGTTGGTGTGTGTAGCTCCCAGTGTTCTGACAGCACGACGTTTTGGGGAAGCATGTGATTCAGCAGCTACCAGTGGGCTTCGTGCGGCGGAGATTTTGTGGCTGTTAGCGGAGTTGATAACAGAGGGTCGTTAAGAGAAGCCTGCATGAGGTAGGCAAAGGAGTAATGTTTGCCGTCGGGGGACCTGCGGCGATTAACCTGTGCGGTAGTGAAAAGGACTTAAAGAGAAGGAAGTGTGCGGATGCGGAAAGAATGGAATAATTGTGGTAGGCTGCCGGCTGAGTAGTTTGGTGAATGTTTGGTGTGGGTCCGGCACTGCCGATTGGATGGTGGGGCTGCAGTGTGAGTCAGATAAAAAAAAAAAACATTAGTAGGATCCAATGGGACCAACTGGCATGTATAGAGGCGTGTAATGCAAAAGGGATGTTTTTGGTAGCGTCTCTCGCTTATGTCCATGCCAGCCTGAACACGCCCGATCTCATCGGATCTCGGAAGCCAATCAGGGTAGGGTCTGGTTAGTACTTGGATGGGAGACCTCCTGGGAATACCAGGTGCTGTAAGCTTTTCTCACTTTTACTTTATACAGGGGGCACTCCACTTCACGATTAATTTAAATCTATCACTCCCCTTACGTTTTACTATTTTATATATATATTTTTTTTCGCTCATTCATAAAGGCAGCTTTTGCACACCGTTTAACTCTAAATACTGCCTGGTAATTCTAGGTGCTGTAAGCTGTTCGTGCCTTTCTTCCACCAGGGCGCGATCTTCTCACAAACTTGAAGACTGTCACTCCCCATTCACGTTTTACAACTTATTGTTAATGATAAAGAAACAGCTTTTTACACACAGTTTTAAACAAAGTACTGATATTATTCCTCTTCAACTGACCGCTTTGTTTTCTATGCAAAAACCACTTCGCCACAGAAGACTCGATATTATTGGCATAGCAAGTTCTGCTCTTCTCCTTTCAAAACTTGCTAAAAGCTGTATTTAAAAGAACAGATTGGCCGGGGTAATTCACACCCTTCAGTAGCAGCTTAATGTTTAGGTTAGTGGGAATCACAGAGGAATTAGGGATGGAAACTTCTTTGCTGGTGGTAGAAGCGGTCTGGTGAATTTTTAGAGAGAAGAGGCCGTCGATGTTTGAATGTAGAAAATTGTTCTGGCTGCAGCCTGCAGTATGGACTTGTTGGTGTGTGTAGCTCCCAGTGTTCTGACAGCGCGACGTTTTGGGGAAGCATGTGATTCAGCAGCTACCAGTGGGCTTCGTGCGGCGGAGATTTTGTGGCTGTTAGCGGAGTTGATAACAGAGGGTCGTTAAGAGAAGCCTGCATGCAGTAGGCAAAGGAGTAATGTTTGCTGGCGGGGGACGTGCGGCGATTAACCTGTGCGGTAGTGAAAAGGAGTTAAAAAGAAGGAAGTGTGCGGATGCGGTAAGAATGGAATAATTGTGGTAGGCTGCCGGCTGAGTAGTTTGGTGAATGTTTGGTGTGGGTCCGGCGTTGCCGATTGGATGGTGGGGCTGCAGTGTGAGTCAGATAAAAAAAAAAAAAAAACCAGGAGTAGGATCCAATGGGACCAACTGGCATGTATAGAGGCGTGTAATGCAAAAGGGCTGTTTTTGGTAGCATCTCTCGCTTATGGCCATACCACCCTGAACACGCCCGATCTCGTCTGATCTCGGAAGCTAAGCAGGGTAGGGTCTGGTTAGTACTTGGATGAGAGACCACCTGGGACTACCAGGTGCTGTAAGCTTTTCTCACTTTTACTTTAAACGGGGGGCGCTCCACTTCACGATTAATTTAAATCTATCACTCCCCTTCCATTTTACTATTTTATATATATATTTTTTTTCTCTCTTTCATAAAGCCAGCTTTTAGAAACCGTTTTACTCTAAATACTTCCTGGTAATTCTAGGTGCTGTAAGCTGTTCGTGCCTTTATTCCACCAGGGCGCGATCTTCTCACAAACTTGAAGACTGTCACTCCCCATTCACGTTTTACAACTTATTGTTAATGATAAAGAGACAGCTTTTTACACACAGTTTTAAACAAAGTACTGATATTATTCCTCTTCAACTGACCGCTTTGTTTTCTATGCAAAAACCACTTCGCCACAGAAGACTCGATATTATTGGCATAGCAAGTTCTGCTCTTCTCCTTTCAAAACTTGCTAAAAGCTGTATTTAAAAGAACAGATTGGCCGGGGTAATTCACACCCTTCAATGCCAGCTTAATGTTTAGGTTAGTGGGAATCACAGAGGAATTAGGGATGGAAACTTCTTTGCTAGTGGTAGAAGCGGTCTGGTGAATTTTTAGAGAGAAGAGGCCGTCGATGTTTGAATGTAGAAAATTGTTCTGGCTGCAGCCTGCAGTATGGACTTGTTGGTGTGTGTAGCTCCCAGTGTTCTGACAGCGCGACGTTTTGGGGAAGCATGTGATTCAGCAGCTACCAGTGGGCTTCGTGCGGCGGAGATTTTGTGGCTGTTAGCGGAGTTCATAATAGAGGCTCGTTAAGAGAAGCCTGCATGCAGTAGGCAAAGGAGTAATGTTTGCCGGCGGGGGACGTGCGGCGATTAACCTGTGCGGTAGTGAAAAGAAGTTAAAAAGAAGGAAGTGTGCGGATGCGAAAAGAATGGAATAATTGTGGTAGGCTGCCGGCTGAGTAGTTTGGTGAATGTTTGGTGTGGGTCCGGCGCTGCCGATTGGATGGTGGTGCTGCAGTGTGAGTCAGATTAAAAATAAAAAAAAAACCAGGAGTAGGATCCAATGGGACTAACTGGCATGTATAGACGCGTGTAATGCAAAAGGGCTGTTTTTGGTAGCGTCTCTCGCTTATGGCCATACCACCCTGAACACGCCCGATCTCATCCGATCTCGTAAGCTAAGCAGGGTAGGGTCTGGTTAGTACTTGGATGGGATACCTCCTGGGAATACCAGGTGCTGTAAGCTTTTCTCACTTTTACTTTATACAGGGGGCGCTCCACTTCAGGATTAATTTAAATCTATCACTCCCCTTCCATTTTACTATTTTATATATATATATATTTTTCTCTCATTCATAAAGGTAGCTTTTACACACCGTTTTACTCTAAATACTTCCTGGTAATTCAAGGTGCTCTAAGCTGTTCGTGCCTTTATTCCACCAGGGCGCGATCTTCTCACAAACTTGAAGACTGTCACTCCCCATTCACGTTTTACAACTTATTGTTAATGATAAAGAGACAGCTTTTTACACACAGTTTTAAACAAAGTACTGATATTATTCCTCTTCAACTGACCGCTTTGTTTTCTATGCAAAAACCACTTCGCCACAGAAGACTCGATATTATTGGCATAGCAAGTTCTGCTCTTCTCCTTTCAAAACTTGCTAAAAGCTGTATTTAAAAGAACAGATTGGCCGGGGTAATTCACACCCTTCAATGCCAGCTTAATGTTTAGGTTAGTGGGAGTCACAGAGGAATTAGGGATGGAAACTTCTTTGCTGGTGGTAGAAGCGGTCTGGTGAATTTTTAGAGAGAAGAGGCCGTCGATGTTTGAATGTAGAAAATTGTTCTGGCTGCAGCCTGCAGTATGGACTTGTTGGTGTGTGTAGCTCCCAGTGTTCTGACAGCGCGACGTTTTGGGGAAGCATGTGATTCAGCAGCTACCAGTGGGCTTCGTGCGGCGGAGATTTTGTGGCTGTTAGCGGAGTTGATAACAGAGGGTCGTTAAGAGAAGCCTGCATGCAATAGGCAAAGGAGTAATGTTTGCCGGCGGGGGACGTGCGGCGATTAACCTGTGCGGTAGTGAAAAGGAGTTAAAAAGAAGGAAGTGTGCGGATGCGGAAAGAATGGAATAATTGTGGTAGGCTGCTGGCTGAGTAGTTTGGTGAATGTTTGGTGTGGGTCCGGCGCTGCCGATTGGATGGTGGGGCTGCAGTGTGAGTCAGATAAAAAAAAAAAAAGAACATTAGTAGTATCCAATGGGACTAACTGGCATGTATAGACGCGTGTAATGCAAAAGGGCTGTTTTTGGTCGCATCTCTCGCTTATGGCCATACCACCCTGAACACGCCCGATCTCATCCGATCTCGGAAGCCAAGCAGGGTAGGGTCTGGTTAGTACTTGGATGGGAGACCTCCTGGGAATACCAGGTGCTGTAAGCTTATCTCACTTTTACTTTATACAGGGGGCGCTCCACTTCACGATTAATTTAAATCTATCACTCCCCTTCCATTTTACTATTTTATATATATATATATTTTTTTCTCTCATTCATAAAGGCAGCTTTTACACACGTTTTACTCTAAATACTGCCTGGTAATTCTAGGTGCTGTAAGCTGTTCGTGCCTTTATTCCACCAGGGCGCGATCTTCTCACAAACTTGAAGACTGTCACTCCCCATTCACGTTTTACAACTTATTGTTAATGGTAAAGAGACAGCTTTTTACACACAGTTTTAAACAAAGTACTGATATAATTCCTCTTCAACTCACCGCTTTGTTTTCTATGCAAAAACCACTTCGCCACAGAAGACTCGATATTATTGGCAAACAAGGTCTGCTCTTCTCCTCCCTTCAAAACTTGCTAAAAGCTTTATTTAAAAGAGCAGGTTGGCCGGGGTAATTCACACCCTTCAATGCCAGATTAATGTTTAGGTTAGTGGGAATCACAGAGGTATTAGGGATGGAAACTTCTTTGCTGGTGGTAGAAGCGGTCTGGTGAATTTTTAGAGAGAAGAGGCCGTCGATGTTTCAATGTAGAAAATTGTTCTGGATGCAGCCTGCAGTATGGACTTGTTGGTGTGTGTAGCTCCCAGTGTTCTGACAGCGCGACGTTTTGGGGAAGCATGTGATTCAACAGCTACCAGTGGGCTTCGTGCGGCAGAGATTTTGTGGCTGTTAGCGGAGTTGATAACACAGGGTTGTTAAGAGAAGCCTGCATGAGGTAGGCAAAGGAGTAATGTTTGCCGGCGGGGGACGTGCGGCGATTAACCTGTGCGGTAGTGAAAAGGAGTTAAAGAGAAGGAAGTGTGCGGATGCGGAAAGAATGGAATAATTGTGGTAGGCTGCCGGCTGAGTAGTTTGGTGAATGTTTGGTGTGGTTCCGGCACTGCCGATTGGATGGTGGGGCTGCAGTGTGAGTCAGATAAAAAAAAAAAAAAAAACAGGAGTAGGATCCAATGGGACTAACTGGCATGTATAGACGCGTGTAATGCAAAAGGGCTATTTTTGGTAGCGTCTCTCACTTACGGCCATACCACCCTGAACGCGCCCGATCTCGTCTGATCTTGGAAGCTAAGCAGGCTAGGGTCTGGTTAGTACTTGGATGGGATACCTCCTGGGAATACCAGGTGCTGTAAGCTTTTCTCACTTTTACTTTATACAGGGGGCGCTCCACTTCAGGATTAATTTAAATCTATCACTCCCCTTCCATTTTACTATTTTATATATATATATATTTTTCTCTCATTCATAAAGGTAGCTTTTACACACCGTTTTACTCTAAATACTTCCTGGTAATTCAAGGTGCTCTAAGCTGTTCGTGCCTTTATTCCACCAGGGCGCGATCTTCTCACAAACTTGAAGACTGTCACTCCCCATTCACGTTTTACAACTTATTGTTAATGATAAAGAGACAGCTTTTTACACACAGTTTTAAACAAAGTACTGATATTATTCCTCTTCAACTGACCGCTTTGTTTTCTATGCAAAAACCACTTCGCCACAGAAGACTCGATATTATTGGCATAGCAAGTTCTGCTCTTCTCCTTTCAAAACTTGCTAAAAGCTGTATTTAAAAGAACAGATTGGCCGGGGTAATTCACACCCTTCAATGCCAGCTTAATGTTTAGGTTAGTGGGAGTCACAGAGGAATTAGGGATGGAAACTTCTTTGCTGGTGGTAGAAGCGGTCTGGTGAATTTTTAGAGAGAAGAGGCCGTCGATGTTTGAATGTAGAAAATTGTTCTGGCTGCAGCCTGCAGTATGGACTTGTTGGTGTGTGTAGCTCCCAGTGTTCTGACAGCGCGACGTTTTGGGGAAGCATGTGATTCAGCAGCTACCAGTGGGCTTCGTGCGGCGGAGATTTTGTGGCTGTTAGCGGAGTTGATAACAGAGGGTCGTTAAGAGAAGCCTGCATGCAATAGGCAAAGGAGTAATGTTTGCCGGCGGGGGACGTGCGGCGATTAACCTGTGCGGTAGTGAAAAGGAGTTAAAAAGAAGGAAGTGTGCGGATGCGGAAAGAATGGAATAATTGTGGTAGGCTGCTGGCTGAGTAGTTTGGTGAATGTTTGGTGTGGGTCCGGCGCTGCCGATTGGATGGTGGGGCTGCAGTGTGAGTCAGATAAAAAAAAAAAAAGAACATTAGTAGTATCCAATGGGACTAACTGGCATGTATAGACGCGTGTAATGCAAAAGGGCTGTTTTTGGTCGCATCTCTCGCTTATGGCCATACCACCCTGAACACGCCCGATCTCATCCGATCTCGGAAGCCAAGCAGGGTAGGGTCTGGTTAGTACTTGGATGGGAGACCTCCTGGGAATACCAGGTGCTGTAAGCTTATCTCACTTTTACTTTATACAGGGGGCGCTCCACTTCACGATTAATTTAAATCTATCACTCCCCTTCCATTTTACTATTTTATATATATATATATTTTTTTCTCTCATTCATAAAGGCAGCTTTTACACACGTTTTACTCTAAATACTGCCTGGTAATTCTAGGTGCTGTAAGCTGTTCGTGCCTTTATTCCACCAGGGCGCGATCTTCTCACAAACTTGAAGACTGTCACTCCCCATTCACGTTTTACAACTTATTGTTAATGGTAAAGAGACAGCTTTTTACACACAGTTTTAAACAAAGTACTGATATAATTCCTCTTCAACTCACCGCTTTGTTTTCTATGCAAAAACCACTTCGCCACAGAAGACTCGATATTATTGGCAAACAAGGTCTGCTCTTCTCCTCCCTTCAAAACTTGCTAAAAGCTTTATTTAAAAGAGCAGGTTGGCCGGGGTAATTCACACCCTTCAATGCCAGATTAATGTTTAGGTTAGTGGGAATCACAGAGGTATTAGGGATGGAAACTTCTTTGCTGGTGGTAGAAGCGGTCTGGTGAATTTTTAGAGAGAAGAGGCCGTCGATGTTTCAATGTAGAAAATTGTTCTGGATGCAGCCTGCAGTATGGACTTGTTGGTGTGTGTAGCTCCCAGTGTTCTGACAGCGCGACGTTTTGGGGAAGCATGTGATTCAACAGCTACCAGTGGGCTTCGTGCGGCAGAGATTTTGTGGCTGTTAGCGGAGTTGATAACACAGGGTTGTTAAGAGAAGCCTGCATGAGGTAGGCAAAGGAGTAATGTTTGCCGGCGGGGGACGTGCGGCGATTAACCTGTGCGGTAGTGAAAAGGAGTTAAAGAGAAGGAAGTGTGCGGATGCGGAAAGAATGGAATAATTGTGGTAGGCTGCCGGCTGAGTAGTTTGGTGAATGTTTGGTGTGGTTCCGGCACTGCCGATTGGATGGTGGGGCTGCAGTGTGAGTCAGATAAAAAAAAAAAAAAAAACAGGAGTAGGATCCAATGGGACTAACTGGCATGTATAGACGCGTGTAATGCAAAAGGGCTATTTTTGGTAGCGTCTCTCACTTACGGCCATACCACCCTGAACGCGCCCGATCTCGTCTGATCTTGGAAGCTAAGCAGGCTAGGGTCTGGTTAGTACTTGAATGGGAGACCGCCTGGGAATACCAGGTGCTGTAAGCTTTTCTCACTTTTACTTTATACAGGGGGCGCTCCACTTCACGATTAATTTAAATGTATCACTCCCCTTCCATTTTACTATTTTATATATTTCTTTTTTCTCTCATTCATAAAGGCAGCTTTTACACACCGTTTTACTCTAAATACTGCCTGGTAATTATAGCTGCTGTAAGCTGTTCGTGCCTTTATTCCACCAGGGCGCGATCTTCTCACAAACTTGAAGACTGTCACTCCCCATTCACGTTTTACAACTTATTGTTAATAATAAAGAGACAGCTTTTTACACACAGTTTTAAACAAAGTACTAATATAATTCCTCTTCAACTCACCGCTTTGTTTTCTATGCAAAAACCACTTCGCCACAGAATATTCGATATTATTGGCATATTATCTGCTCTTCTCCTCCTTTCAAAACTTGCTAAAAGCTGTATTTAAAAGAGCAGGTTGGCCGGGGTAATTTACACACTTCAATGCCAGCTTAATGTTTAGGTTAGTGGGAATCACAGAAGAATTAGGGATGGAAACTTCTTTGCTGGTGGTAGAAGCGGTCTGGTGAATTTTTAGAGAGAAGAGGCTGTCGATGTTTGAATGTAGAAAATTGTTCTGGCTGCAGCCTGCAGTATGGACTTGTTGGTGTGTGTAGCTCCCAGTGCTCTGACAGCGCGACGTTTTGGAGAAGCATGTGATTCAACAGCTACCAGTGGGCTTCGTGCGGCAGAGATTTTGTGGCTGTTAGCGGAGTTGATAACAGAGGGTTGTTAAGAGAATCCTGCATGCAATAGGCAAAGGAGTAATGTTTGCCGGCGGGGGACGTGCGGCGATTAACCTGTGCGGTAGTGAAAAGGAGTTAAAAAGAAGGAAGTGTGCGGATGCGGAAAGAATGGAATAATTGTGGTAGGCTGCTGGCTGAGTAGTTTGGTGAATGTTTGGTGTGGGTCCGGCGCTGCCGATTGGATGGTGGGGCTGCAGTGTGAGTCAGATAAAAAAAAAAAAAAGAACATTAGTAGTATCCAATGGGACTAACTGGCATGTATAGACGCGTGTAATGCAAAAGGGCTGTTTTTGGTCGCATCTCTCGCTTATGGCCATACCACCCTGAACACGCCCGATCTCATCCGATCTCGGAAGCCAAGCAGGGTAGGGTCTGGTTAGTACTTGGATGGGAGACCTCCTGGGAATACCAGGTGCTGTAAGCTTATCTCACTTTTACTTTATACAGGGGGCGCTCCACTTCACGATTAATTTAAATCTATCACTCCCCTTCCATTTTACTATTTTATATATATATTTTTTTTTTTTCTCTCATTCATAAAGGCAGCTTTTACACACGTTTTACTCTAAATACTGCCTGGTAATTCTAGGTGCTGTAAGCTGTTCGTGCCTTTATTCCACCAGGGCGCGATCTTCTCACAAACTTGAAGACTGTCACTCCCCATTCACGTTTTACAACTTATTGTTAATGGTAAAGAGACAGCTTTTTACACACAGTTTTAAACAAAGTACTGATATAATTCCTCTTCAACTCACCGCTTTGTTTTCTATGCAAAAACCACTTCGCCACAGAAGACTCGATATTATTGGCAAACAAGGTCTGCTCTTCTCCTCCCTTCAAAACTTGCTAAAAGCTTTATTTAAAAGAGCAGGTTGGCCGGGGTAATTCACACCCTTCAATGCCAGATTAATGTTTAGGTTAGTGGGAATCACAGAGGTATTAGGGATGGAAACTTCTTTGCTGGTGGTAGAAGCGGTCTGGTGAATTTTTAGAGAGAAGAGGCCGTCGATGTTTCAATGTAGAAAATTGTTCTGGATGCAGCCTGCAGTATGGACTTGTTGGTGTGTGTAGCTCCCAGTGTTCTGACAGCGCGACGTTTTGGGGAAGCATGTGATTCAACAGCTACCAGTGGGCTTCGTGCGGCAGAGATTTTGTGGCTGTTAGCGGAGTTGATAACACAGGGTTGTTAAGAGAAGCCTGCATGAGGTAGGCAAAGGAGTAATGTTTGCCGGCGGGGGACGTGCGGCGATTAACCTGTGCGGTAGTGAAAAGGAGTTAAAGAGAAGGAAGTGTGCGGATGCGGAAAGAATGGAATAATTGTGGTAGGCTGCCGGCTGAGTAGTTTGGTGAATGTTTGGTGTGGTTCCGGCACTGCCGATTGGATGGTGGGGCTGCAGTGTGAGTCAGATAAAAAAAAAAAAAAAAACAGGAGTAGGATCCAATGGGACTAACTGGCATGTATAGACGCGTGTAATGCAAAAGGGCTATTTTTGGTAGCGTCTCTCACTTACGGCCATACCACCCTGAACGCGCCCGATCTCGTCTGATCTTGGAAGCTAAGCAGGCTAGGGTCTGGTTAGTACTTGAATGGGAGACCGCCTGGGAATACCAGGTGCTGTAAGCTTTTCTCACTTTTACTTTATACAGGGGGCGCTCCACTTCACGATTAATTTAAATGTATCACTCCCCTTCCATTTTACTATTTTATATATTTCTTTTTTCTCTCATTCATAAAGGCAGCTTTTACACACCGTTTTACTCTAAATACTGCCTGGTAATTATAGCTGCTGTAAGCTGTTCGTGCCTTTATTCCACCAGGGCGCGATCTTCTCACAAACTTGAAGACTGTCACTCCCCATTCACGTTTTACAACTTATTGTTAATAATAAAGAGACAGCTTTTTACACACAGTTTTAAACAAAGTACTAATATAATTCCTCTTCAACTCACCGCTTTGTTTTCTATGCAAAAACCACTTCGCCACAGAATATTCGATATTATTGGCATATTATCTGCTCTTCTCCTCCTTTCAAAACTTGCTAAAAGCTGTATTTAAAAGAGCAGGTTGGCCGGGGTAATTTACACACTTCAATGCCAGCTTAATGTTTAGGTTAGTGGGAATCACAGAAGAATTAGGGATGGAAACTTCTTTGCTGGTGGTAGAAGCGGTCTGGTGAATTTTTAGAGAGAAGAGGCTGTCGATGTTTGAATGTAGAAAATTGTTCTGGCTGCAGCCTGCAGTATGGACTTGTTGGTGTGTGTAGCTCCCAGTGCTCTGACAGCGCGACGTTTTGGAGAAGCATGTGATTCAATAGCTACCAGTGGGCTTCGTGCGGCAGAGATTTTGTGGCTGTTAGCGGAGTTGATAACAGAGGGTTGTTAAGAGAATCCTGCAAGAGGTAGGCAAAGGAGTAATGTTTGCCGGCGGGGGACGTGCAGCGATTAACCTGTGAGGTAGTGAAAAGGAGTTAAAGAGAAGGAAGTGTGCGGATGCGGAAAGAATGGAATAATTGTGGTAGGCTGCTGGCTGAGTAGTTTGGTGAATGTTTGGTGTGGGTCCGGCGCTGCCGATTGGATGGTGGGGCTGCAGTGTGAGTCAGATAAAAAAAAAAAAAAGAACATTAGTAGGATCCAATGGGACTAACTGGCATGTATAGACGCGTGTAATGCAAAAGGGCTGTTTTTGGTCGCATCTCTCGCTTATGGCCATACCACCCTGAACACGCCCGATCTCATCCGATCTCGGAAGCCAAGCAGGGTAGGGTCTGGTTAGTACTTGGATGGGAGACCTCCTGGGAATACCAGGTGCTGTAAGCTTATCTCACTTTTACTTTATACAGGGGGTGCTCCACTTCACGATTAATTTAAATCTATCACTCCCCTTCCATTTTACTATTTTATATATATATATTTTTTTTTTCTCTCATTCATAAAGGCAGCTTTTACACACGTTTTACTCTAAATACTGCCTGGTAATTCTAGGTGCTGTAAGCTGTTCGTGCCTTTATTCCACCAGGGCGCGATCTTCTCACAAACTTGAAGACTGTCACTCCCCATTCACGTTTTACAACTTATTGTTAATGATAAAGAGACAGCTTTTTACACACAGTTTTAAACAAAGTACTGATATAATTCCTCTTCAACTCACCGCTTTGTTTTCTATGCAAAAACCACTTCGCCACAGAAGACTCGATATTATTGGCAAAGCAAGGTCTGCTCTTCTCCTCCCTTCAAAACTTGCTAAAAGCTTTATTTAAAAGAGCAGGTTGGCCGGGTTAATTCACACCCTTCAATGCCAGATTAATGTTTAGGTTAGTGGGAATCACAGAGGTATTAGGGATGGAAACTTCTTTGCTGGTGGTAGAAGCGGTCTGGTGAATTTTTAGAGAGAAGAGGCCGTCGATGTTTCAATGTAGAAAATTGTTCTGGATGCAGCCTGCAGTATGGACTTGTTGGTTTGTGTAGCTCCCAGTGTTCTGACAGCGCGACGTTTTGGGGAAGCATGTGATTCAACAGCTACCAGTGGGCTTCGTGCGGCAGAGATTTTGTGGCTGTTAGCGGAGTTGATAACACAGGGTTGTTAAGAGAAGCCTGCATGAGGTAGGCAAAGGAGTAATGTTTGCCGGCGGGGGACGTGCGGCGATTAACCTGTGCGGTAGTGAAAAGGAGTTAAAGAGAAGGAAGTGTGCGGATGCGGAAAGAATGGAATAATTGTGGTAGGCTGCCGGCTGAGTAGTTTGGTGAATGTTTGGTGTGGTTCCGGCACTGCCGATTGGATGGTGGGGCTGCAGTTTGAGTCAGATAAAAAAAAAAAAAAAAACAGGAGTAGGATCCAATGGGACTAACTGGCATGTATAGACGCGTGTAATGCAAAAGGGCTATTTTTGGTAGCGTCTCTCGCTTACGGCCATACCACCCTGAACGCGCCCGATCTCGTCTGATCTTGGAAGCTAAGCAGGCTAGGGTCTGGTTAGTACTTGAATGGGAGACCGCCTGGGAATACCAGGTGCTGTAAGCTTTTCTCACTTTTACTTTATACAGGGGGCGCTCCACTTCACGATTAATTTAAATGTATCACTCCCCTTCCATTTTACTATTTTATATATTTCTTTTTTCTCTCATTCATAAAGGCAGCTTTTACACACCGTTTTACTCTAAATACTGCCTGGTAATTATAGCTGCTGTAAGCTGTTCGTGCCTTTATTCCACCAGGGCGCGATCTTCTCACAAACTTGAAGACTGTCACTCCCCATTCACGTTTTACAACTTATTGTTAATAATAAAGAGACAGCTTTTTACACACAGTTTTAAACAAAGTACTAATATAATTCCTCTTCAACTCACCGCTTTGTTTTCTATGCAAAAACCACTTCGCCACAGAATATTCGATATTATTGGCATATTATCTGCTCTTCTCCTCCTTTCAAAACTTGCTAAAAGCTGTATTTAAAAGAGCAGGTTGGCCGGGGTAATTTACACCCTTCAATGCCAGCTTAATGTTTAGGTTAGTGGGAATCACAGAAGAATTAGGGATGGAAACTTCTTTGCTGGTGGTAGAAGCGGTCTGGTGAATTTTTAGAGAGAAGAGGCTGTCGATGTTTGAATGTAGAAAATTGTTCTGGCTGCAGCCTGCAGTATGGACTTGTTGGTGTGTGTAGCTCCCAGTGCTCAGACAGCGCGACGTTTTGGAGAAGCATGTGATTCAACAGCTACCAGTGGGCTTCGTGCGGCAGAGATTTTGTGGCTGTTAGCGGAGTTGATAACAGAGGGTTGTTAAGAGAATCCTGCAAGAGGTAGGCAAAGGAGTAATGTTTGCCGGCGGGGGACGTGCAGCGATTAACCTGTGAGGTAGTGAAAAGGAGTTAAAGAGAAGGAAGTGTGCGGATGCGGAAAGAATGGAATAATTGTGGTAGGCTGCTGGCTGAGTAGTTTGGTGAATGTTTGGTGTGGGTCCGGCGCTGCCGATTGGATGGTGGGGCTGCAGTGTGAGTCAGATAAAAAAAAAAAAAAGAACATTAGTAGGATCCAATGGGACTAACTGGCATGTATAGACGCGTGTAATGCAAAAGGGCTGTTTTTGGTCGCATCTCTCGCTTATGGCCATACCACCCTGAACACGCCCGATCTCATCCGATCTCGGAAGCCAAGCAGGGTAGGGTCTGGTTAGTACTTGGATGGGAGACCTCCTGGGAATACCAGGTGCTGTAAGCTTATCTCACTTTTACTTTATACAGGGGGCGCTCCACTTCACGATTAATTTAAATCTATCACTCCCCTTCCATTTTACTATTTTATATATATATTTTTTTTTTTTCTCTCATTCATGAAGGCAGCTTTTACACACGTTTTACTCTAAATACTGCCTGGTAATTCTAGGTGCTGTGAGCTGTTCGTGCCTTTATTCCACCAGGGCGCGATCTTCTCACAAACTTGAAGACTGTCACTCCCCATTCACGTTTTACAACTTATTGTTAATCATAAAGAGACAGCTTTTTACACAAAGTTTTAAACAAAGTACTGATATAATTCCTCTTCAACTCACCGCTTTGTTTTCTATGCAAAAACCACTTCGCCACAGAAGACTCGATATTATTGGCAAAGCAAGGTCTGCTCTTCTCCTCCCTTCAAAACTTGCTAAAAGCTTTATTTAAAAGAGCAGGTTGGCCGGGGTAATTCACACCCTTCAATGCCAGATTAATGTTTAGGTTAGTGGGAATCACAGAGGAATTAGGGATGGAAACTTCTTTGCTGGTGGTAGAAGCGGTCTGGTGAATTTTTAGAGAGAAGAGGCCGTCGATGTTTGAATGTAGAAAATTGTTCTGGCTGCAGCCTGCAGTATGGACTTGTTCGTGTGTGTAGCTCCCAGTGATCTGACAGCGCGACGTTTTGGGGAAGCATGTGATTCAGCAGCTACCAGTGGGCTTCGTGCGACAGAGATTTTGTGGCTGTTAGCGGAGTTGATAACACAGGGTTGTTAAGAGAAGCCTGCATGAGGTAGGCAAAGGAGTAATGTTTGCCGGCGGGGGACGTGCGGCGATTAACCTGTGCGGTAGTGAAAAGGAGTTAAAGAGAAGGAAGTGTGCGGATGCGGAAAGAATGGAATAATTGTGGTAGGCTGCCGGCTGAGTAGTTTGGTGAATGTTTGGTGTGGTTCCGGCACTGCCGATTGGATGGTGGGGCTGCAGTGTGAGTCAGATAAAAAAAAAAAAAAAAACAGGAGTAGGATCCAATGGGACTAACTGGCATGTATAGACGCGTGTAATGCAAAAGGGCTATTTTTGGTAGCGTTTCTCGCTTACGGCCATACCACCCTGAACGCGCCCGATCTCGTCTGATCTTGGAAGCTAAGCAGGCTAGGGTCTGGTTAGTACTTGAATGGGAGACCGCCTGGGAATACCAGGTGCTGTAAGCTTTTCTCACTTTTACTTTATACAGGGGGCGCTCCACTTCACGATTAATTTAAATGTATCACTCCCCTTCCATTTTACTATTTTATATATATATTTTTTTTTTTTCTCTCATTCATAAAGGCAGCTTTTACACACGTTTTACTCTAAATACTGCCTGGTAATTCTAGGTGCTGTAAGCTGTTCGTGCCTTTATTCCACCAGGGCGCGATCTTCTCACAAACTTGAAGACTGTCACTCCCCATTCACGTTTTACAACTTATTGTTAATGATAAAGAGACAGCTTTTTACACACAGTTTTAAACAAAGTACTGATATTATTCCTCTTCAACTCACCGCTTTGTTTTCTATGCAAAAACCACTTCGCCACAGAAGACTCGATATTATTGGCATAGCAAGTTCTGCTCTTCTCCTTTCAAAACTTGCTAAAAGCTGTATTTAAAAGAGCAGGTTGGCCGGGGTAATTCACACCCTTCAATGCCAGATTAATGTTTAGGTTAGTGGGAATCACAGAGGTATTAGGGATGGAAACTTCTTTGCTGGTGGTAGAAGCGGTCTGGTGAATTTTTAGAGAGAAGAGGCCGTCGATGTTTCAATGTAGAAAATTGTTCTGGATGCAGCCTGCAGTATGGACTTGTTGGTGTGTGTAGCTCCCAGTGTTCTGACAGCGCGACGTTTTGGGGAAGCATGTGATTCAGCAGCTACCAGTGGGCTTCGTGCGGCGGAGATTTTGTGGCTGTTAGCGGAGTTGATAACAGAGGGTCGTTAAGAGAAGCCTACATGCAGTAGGCAAAGGAGTAATGTTTGCCGGCGGGGGACGTGCGGCGATTAACCTGTGCGGTAGTGAAAAGGAGTTAAAAAGAAGGAAGTGTGCGGATGCGGAAAGAATGGAATAATTGTGGTAGGCTGCCGGCTGAGTAGTTTGGTGAATGTTTGGTGTGGGTCCGGCGCTGCCGATTGGATGGTGGGGCTGCAGTGTGAGTCAGATAAAAAAAAAAAAAAACCAGGAGTAGGATCCAATGGGACTAACTGGCATGTATAGACGCGTGTAATGCAAAATGGCTGTTTTTGGTAGCATCTCTCGCTTATGGCCATACCACCCTGAACACGCCCGATCTCGTCTGATCTTGGAAGCTAAGCAGGGTAGGGTCTGGTTAGTACTTGGATGGGAAACCACCTGGGAATACCAGGTGCTGTAAGCTTTTCTCACTTTTACTTTATACAGGGGGCGCTCCACTTCACGATTAATTTAAATCTATCACTCCCCTTCCATTTTACTATTTTATATATATTTATATTTTTTTTCTCTCATTCATAAAGGCAGCTTTTAGAAACCGTTTTACTCTAAATACTTCCTGGTAATTCTAGGTGCTGTAAGCTGTTCGTGCCTTTATTCCACCAGGTCGCGATCTTCTCACAAACTTGAAGACTGTCACTCCCCATTCACGTTTTACAACTTATTGTTAATGATAAAGAGACAGCTTTTTACACACAGTTTTAAACAAAGTACTGACATTATTCCTCTTCAACTGACCGCTTTGTTTTCTATGCAAAAACCACTTCGCCACAGAAGACTCGATATTATTGGCATAGCAAGTTCTGCTCTTCTCCTTTCAAAACTTGCTAAAAGCTGTATTTAAAAGAACAGATTGGCCGGGGTAATTCACACCCTTCAATGCCAGCTTAATGTTTAGGTTAGTGGGAATCACAGAGGAATTAGGGATGGAAACTTCTTTGCTGGTGGTAGAAGCGGTCTGGTGAATTTTTAGAGAGAAGAGGCCGTCGATGTTTGAATGTAGAAAATAGTTCTGGCTGCAGCCTGCAGTATGGACTTGTTGGTGTGTGTAGCTCCCAGTGTTCTGACAGCGCGACGTTTTGGGGAAGCATGTGATTCAGCAGCTACCAGTGGGCTTCGTGCGGCGGAGATTTTGTGGCTGTTAGCGGAGTTGATAACAGAGGGTCGTTAAGAGAAGCCTGCATGCAGTAGGCAAAGGAGTAATGTTTGCCGGCGGGGGACGTGCGGCGATTAACCTGTGTGGTAGTGAAAAGGAGTTAAAAAGAAGGAAGTGTGCGGATGCGGAAAGAATGGAATAATTGTGGTAGGCTGCCGGCTGAGTAGTTTGGTGAATGTTTGGTGTGGGTCCGGCGCTGCCGATTGGATGGTGGGGCTGCAGTGTGAGTCAGATAAAAAAAAAAAAACCAGGAGTAGGATCCAATGGGACTAACTGGCATGTATAGACGCGTGTAATGCAAAATGGCTGTTTTTGGTAGCATCTCTCGCTTACGGCCATACCACCCTGAACACACCCGATCTCGTCTGATCTTGGAAGCTAAGCAGGGTAGGGTCTGGTTAGTACTTGGATGGAAAACCACCTGGGAATACCAGGTGCTGTAAGCTTTTCTCACTTTTACTTTATACAGGGGGCGCTCCACTTCACGATTAATTTAAATCTATCACTCCCCTTCCATTTTACTATTTTATATATATTTATATTTTTTTTCTCTCATTCATAAAGGCAGCTTTTACACACCGTTTTACTCTAAATACTTCCTGGTAATTCTAGGTGCTGTAAGCTGTTCGTGCCTTTATTCCACCAGGGCGCGATCTTCTCACAAACTTGAAGACTGTCACTCCCCATTCACGTTTTACAACTTATTGTTAATGATAAAGAGACAGCTTTTTACACACAGTTTTAAACAAAGTTCTGATATTATTCCTCTTCAACTGACCGCTTTGTTTTCTATGCAAAAACCACTTCGCCACAGAAGACTCGATATTATTGGCATAGCAAGCTCTGCTCTTCTCCTTTCAAAACTTGCTAAAAGCTGTATTTAAAAGAACAGATTGGCCAGGGTAATTCACACCCTTCAATGCCAGCTTAATGTTTAGGTTAGTGGGAATCACAGAGGAATTAGGGATGGAAACTTCTTTGCTGGTGGTAGAAGCGGTCTGGTGAATTTTTAGAGAGAAGAGGCCGTCGATGTTTGAATGTAGAAAATTGTTCTGGCTGCAGCCTACAGTATGGACTTGTTGGTGTGTGTAGCTCCCAGTGTTCTGACAGCGCGACGTTTTGGGGAAGCATGTGATTCAGCAGCTACCAGTGGGCTTCGTGCGGCGGAGATTTTGTGGCTGTTAGCGGAGTTGATAACAGAGGGTCGTTAAGAGAAGCCTGCATGCAGTAGGCAAAGGAGTAATGTTTGCCGGCGGGGGACGTGCGGCGATTAACCTGTGCGGTAGTGAAAAGGAGTTAAAAAGAAGGAAGTGTGCGGATGCGGAAAGAATGGAATAATTGTGGTAGGCTGCCGGCTGAGTAGTTTGGTGAATGTTTGGTGTGGGTCCGGCGCTGCCGATTGGATGGTGGTGCTGCAGTGTGAGTCAGATAAAAAAAAAAAAAAACAGGAGTAGAATCCAATGGGACTAACTGGCATGTATAGACGCGTGTAATGCAAAAGGGCTGTTTGTGGTAGCATCTCTCGCTTATGGCCATACCACCCTGAACACGCCCGATCTCATCTGATCTCGGAAGCCAAACAAGGTAGGGTCTGGTTAGTACTTGGATGGGAGACCTCCTGGGAATACCAGGTGCTGTAAGCTTTTCTCACTTTTACTTTATACAGGGGGCGCTCCACTTCACGATTAATTTAAATCTAGCACTCCCCTTCCATTTTACTATTTTATATATATATTTTTTTTTTCTCTCTTTCATAAAGGCAGCTTTTAGAAACCGTTTTACTCTAAATACTTCCTGGTAATTCTAGGTGCTGTAAGCTGTTCGTGCCTTTATTCCACCATGGCGCGATCTTCTCACAAACTTGAAGACTGTCACTCCCCATTCACGTTTTACAACTTATTGTTAATGATAAAGAGACAGCTTTTTACACACAGTTTTAAACAAAGTACTGATATTATTCCTCTTCAACTGACCGCTTTGTTTTCTATGCAAAAACCACTTCGCCACAGAAGACTCGATATTATTGGCATAGCAAGTTCTGCTCTTCTCCTTTCAAAACTTGCTAAAAGCTGTATTTAAAAGAACAGATTGGCCGGGGTAATTCACACCCTTCAATGCCAGCTTAATGTTTAGGTTAGTGGGAATCACAGAGGAATTAGGGATGGAAACTTCTTTGCTGGTGGTAGAAGCGGTCTGGTGAATTTTTAGAGAGAAGAGGCCGTCGATGTTTGAATGTAGAAAATTGTTCTGGCTGCAGCCTGCAGTATGGACTTGTTGGTGTGTGTAGCTCCCAGTGTTCTGACAGCGCGACGTTTTGGGGAAGCATGTGATTCAGCAGCTACCAGTGGGCTTCGTGCGGCGGAGATTTTGTGGCTGTTAGCGGAGTTGATAACAGAGGGTCGTTAAGAGAAGCCTGCATGCAGTAGGCAAAGGAGTAATGTTTGCCGGCGGGGGACGTGCGGCGATTAACCTGTGCGGTAGTAAAAAGGAGTTAAAAAGAAGGAAGTGTGCGGATGCGGAAAGAATGGAATAATTGTGGTAGGCTGCCGGCTGAGTAGTTTGGTGAATGTTTGGTGTGGGTCCGGCGCTGCCGATTGGATGGTGGGGCTGCAGTGTGAGTCAGATAAAAAAAAAAAAAAAGAACATTAGTAGGATCCAATGGGACCAACTGGCATGTATAGAGGCGTGTAATGCAAAAGGGATGTTTTTGGTGGCATCTCCCGCTTACGGCCATACCACCCTGAACACGCCCGATCTCGTCTGATCTCGGAAGCCAAGCAGGGTAGGGTCTGGTTAGTACTTGGATAGGAGACCACCTGGGATTACCAGGTGCTGTAAGCTTTTCTCACTTTTACTTTATACAGGGGGCGCTCCACTTCACGATTAATTTAAATCTATCACTCCCCTTCCATTTTACTATTTTATATATATATATTTTTTTTTTTTCTCTCATTCATAAAGGCAGCTTTTACACACCGTTTTACTCTAAATACTTCCTGGTAATTCTAGGTGCTGTAAGCTGTTCGTGCCTTTATTCCACCAGGGCGCGATCTTCTCACAAACTTGAAGACTGTCACTCCCCATTCACGTTTTACAACTTATTGTTAATGATAAAGAGACAGCTTTTTACACACAGTTTTAAACAAAGTACTGATATTATTCCTCTTCAACTGACCGCTTTGTTTTCTATGCAAAAACCACTTCGCCACAGAAGACTCGATATTATTGGCATAGCAAGTTCTGCTCTTCTCCTTTCAAAACTTGCTGAAAGCTCTATTTAAAAGAACAGATTGGCCGGGGTAATTCACACCCTTCAATGCCAGCTTAATGTTTAGGTTAGTGGGAATCACAGAGGAATTAGGGATGGAAACTTCTTTGCTGGTGGTAGAAGCGGTCTGGTGAATTTTTAGAGAGAAGAGGCCGTCGATGTTTGAATGTAGAAAATTGTTCTGGCTGCAGCCTGCAGTATGGACTTGTTGGTGTGTGTAGCTCCCAGTGTTCTGACAGCGCGACGTTTTGGGGAAGCATGTGATTCAACAGCTACCAGTGGGCTTCGTGCGGCAGAGATTTTGTGGCTGTTAGCGGAGTTGATAACAGAGGGTTGTTAAGAGAAGCCTGCATGAGGTAGGCAAAGGAGTAATGTTTGCCGGCGGGGGACGTGCGGCAATTATCCTGTGCGGTAGTGAAAAGGAGTTAAAGAGAAGGAAGTGTGCGGATGCGGAAAGAATGGAATAATTGTGGTAGGCTGCCGGCTGAGTAGTTTGGTGAATGTTTGGTGTGGGTCCGGCGCTGCCGATTGGATGGTGGGGCTGCAGTGTGAGTCAGATAAAAAAAAAAAAAAAGAACATTAGTAGGATCCAATGGGACCAACTGGCATGTATAGAGGCGTGTAATGCAAAAGGGCTGTTTTTGGTAGCATCTCTCGCTTACGGCCATACCACCCTGAACACGCCCGATCTCGTCTGATCTCGGAAGCTAAGCAGGGTAGGGTCTGGTTAGTACTTGGATGGGAGACCACCTGGGACTACCAGGTGCTGTAAGCTTTTCTCACTTTTACTTTATACAGGGGGCGCTCCACTTCACGATTAATTTAAATCTATCACTCCCCTTCCATTTTACTATTTTATATATATTTTTTTATTTTCTCTCTTTCATAAAGGCAGCTTTTACACACCGTTTTACTCTAAATACTGCCTGGTAATTCTAGGTGCTGTAAGCTCTTCGTGCCTTTATTCCACCAGGGCGCGATCTTCTCACAAACTTGAAGACTGTCACTCCCCATTCACGTTTTACAACTTATTGTTAATGATAAAGAGACAGCTTTTTACACACAGTTTTAAACAAAGTACTGATATTATTCCTCTTCAACTGACCGCTTTGTTTTCTATGCAAAAACCACTTCGCCACAGAAGACTCGATATTATTGGCATAGCAAGTTCTGCTCTTCTCCTTTCAAAACTTGCTAAAAGCTGTATTTAAAAGAACAGATTGGCCGGGGTAATTCACACCCTTCAATGCCAGCTTAATGTTTAGGTTATTGGGAATCACAGAGGAATTAGGGATGGAAACTTCTTTGCTGGTGGTAGAAGCGGTCTGGTGAATTTTTAGAGAGAAGAGGCCGTCGATGTTTGAATGTAGAAAATTGTTCTTGCTGCAGCCTGCAGTATGGACTTGTTGGTGTGTGTAGCTCCCAGTGTTCTGACAGCGCGACGTTTTGGGGAAGCATGTGATTCAGCAGCTACCAGTGGGCTTCGTGCGGCGGAAATTTTGTGGCTGTTAGCGGAGTTGATAACAGAGGGTCGTTAAGAGAAGCCTGCATGCAGTAGGCAAAGGAGTAATGTTTGCCGGCGGGGGACGTGCGGCGATTAACCTGTGCGGTAGTGAAAAGGAGTTAAAGAGAAGGAAGTGTGCGGATGCGGAAAGAATGGAATAATTGTGGTAGGCTGCCGGCTGAGTAGTTTGGTGAATGTTTGGTGTGGGTCCGGCGCTGCCGATTGGATGGTGGGGCTGCAGTGTGAGTCAGATGAAAAAAAAAAAAGAACATTAGTAGGATCCAATGGGACCAACTGGCATGTATAGAGGCGTGTAATGCAAAAGGGATGTTTTTGGTAGCATCACTCGCTTACGGCCATACCACCCTGAACACGCCTGATCTCGTCTGATCTCGGAAGCTAAGCAGGTTAGGGTCTGGTTAGTACTTGGATGGGAAACCACCTGGGAATACCAGGTGCTGTAAGCTTTTCTCACTTTTACTTTATACAGGGGGCGCTCCACTTCACGATTAATTTAAATCTATCACTCCCCTTCCATTTTACTATTTTATATATATATTTTTATTTTCTCTCTTTCATAAAGGCAGCTTTTACACACCGTTTTACTCTAAATACTGCCTGGTAATTCTAGGTGCTGTAAGCTCTTCGTGCCTTTATTCCACCAGGGCGCGATCTTCTCACAAACTTGAAGACTGTCACTCCCCATTCACGTTTTACAACTTATTGTTAATGATAAAGAGACAGCTTTTTACACACAGTTTTAAACAAAGTACTGATATTATTCCTCTTCAACTGACCGCTTTGTTTTCTATGCAAAAACCACTTCGCCACAGAAGACTCGATATTATTGGCATAGCAAGTTCTGCTCTTCTCCTTTCAAAACTTGCTAAAAGCTGTATTTAAAAGAACAGATTGGCCGGGGTAATTCACACCCTTCAATGCCAGCTTAATGTTTAGGTTAGTGGGAATCACAGAGGAATTAGGGATGGAAACTTCTTTGCTGGTGGTAGAAGCGGTCTGGTGAATTTTTAGAGAGAAGAGGCCGTCGATGTTTGAATGTAGAAAATTGATCTGGCTGCAGCCTGCAGTATGGACTTGTTGGTGTGTGTAGCTCCCAGTGTTCTGACAGCGCGACGTTTTGGGGAAGCATGTGATTCAGCAGCTACCAGTGGGCTTCGTGCGGCGGAGATTTTGTGGCTGTTAGCGGAGTTGATAACAGAGGGTCGTTAAGAGAAGCCTACATGCAGTAGGCAAAGGAGTAATGTTTGCCGGCGGGGGACGTGCGGCGATTAACCTGTGCGGTAGTGAAAAGGAGTTAAAAAGAAGGAAGTGTGCGGATGCGGAAAGAATGGAATAATTGTGGTAGGCTGCCGGCTGAGTAGTTTGGTGAATGTTTGGTGTGGGTCCGGCGCTGCCGATTGGATGGTGGGGCTGCAGTGTGAGTCAGATAAAAAAAAAAAAAACCAGGAGTAGGATCCAATGGGACTAACTGGCATGTATAGACGCGTGTAATGCAAAATGGCTGTTTTTGGTAGCATCTCTCGCTTATGGCCATACCACCCTGAACACGCCCGATCTCGTCTGATCTTGGAAGCTAAGCAGGGTAGGGTCTGGTTAGTACTTGGATGGGAAACCACCTGGGAACACCAGGTGCTGTAAGCTTTTCTCACTTTTTCTTTATACAGGGGGCGCTCCACTTCACGATTAATTTAAATCTATCACTCCCCTTCCATTTTACTATTTTATATATATTTATATTTTTTTTCTCTCATTCATAAAGGCAGCTTTTAGAAACCGTTTTACTTTAAATACTTCCTGGTAATTCTAGGTGCTGTAAGCTGTTCGTGCCTTTATTCCACCAGGTCGCGATCTTCTCACAAACTTCAAGACTGTCACTCCCCATTCACGTTTTACAACTTATTGTTAATGATAAAGAGACAGCTTTTTACACACAGTTTTAAACAAAGTACTGATATTATTCCTCTTCAACTGACCGCTTTGTTTTCTATGCAAAAACCACTTCGCCACAGAAGACTCGATATTATTGGCATAGCAAGTTCTGCTCTTCTCCTTTCAAAACTTGCTAAAAGCTGTATTTAAAAGAACAGATTGGCCGGGGTAATTCACACCCTTCAATGCCAGCTTAATGTTTAGGTTAGTGGGAATCACAGAGGAATTAGGGATGGAAACTTCTTTGCTGGTGGTAGAAGCGGTCTGGTGAATTTTTAGAGAGAAGAGGCCGTCGATGTTTGAATGTAGAAAATTGTTCTGGCTGCAGCCTGCAGTATGGACTTGTTGGTGTGTGTAGCTCCCAGTGTTCTGACAGCGCGACGTTTTGGGGAAGCATGTGATTCAGCAGCTACCAGTGGGCTTCGTGCGGCGGAGATTTTGTGGCTGTTAGCGGAGTTGATAACAGAGGGTCGTTAAGAGAAGCCTGCATGCAGTAGGCAAAGGAGTAATGTTTGCCGGCGGGGGACGTGCGGCGATTAACCTGTGCGGTAGTGAAAAGGAGTTAAAAAGAAGGAAGTGTGCGGATGCGGAAAGAATGGAATAATTGTGGTAGGCTGCCGGCTGAGTAGTTTGGTGAATGTTTGGTGTGGGTCCGGCGCTGCCGATTGGATGGTGGGGCTGCAGTGTGAGTCAGATAAAAAAAAAAAAAAAGAACATTAGTAGGATCCAATGGGACCAACTGGCATGTATAGAGGCGTGTAATGCAAAAGGGATGTTTTTGGTGGCATCTCCCGCTTACGGCCATACCACCCTGAACACGCCCGATCTCGTCTGATCTCGGAAGCCAAGCAGGGTAGGGTCTGGTTAGTACTTGGATAGGAGACCACCTGGGATTACCAGGTGCTGTAAGCTTTTCTCACTTTTACTTTATACAGGGGGCGCTCCACTTCACGATTAATTTAAATCTATCACTCCCCTTCCATTTTACTATTTTATATATATATTTTTTTTTTCTCTCATTCATAAAGGCAGCTTTTACACACCGTTTTACTCTAAATACTTCCTGGTAATTCTAGGTGCTGTAAGCTGTTCGTGCCTTTATTCCACCAGGGCGCGATCTTCTCACAAACTTGAAGACTGTCACTCCCCATTCACGTTTTACAACTTATTGTTAATGATAAAGAGACAGCTTTTTACACACAGTTTTAAACAAAGTACTGATATTATTCCTCTTCAACTGACCGCTTTGTTTTCTATGCAAAAACCACTTCGCCACAGAAGACTCGATATTATTGGCATAGCAAGTTCTGCTCTTCTCCTTTCAAAACTTGCTAAAAGCTGTATTTAAAAGAACAGATTGGCCGGGGTAATTCACACCCTTCAATGCCAGCTTAATGTTTAGGTTAGTGGGAATCACAGAGGAATTAGGGATGGAAACTTCTTTGCTGGTGGTAGAAGCGGTCTGGTGAATTTTTAGAGAGAAGAGGCCGTCGATGTTTGAATGTAGAAAATTGTTCTGGCTGCAGCCTGCAGTATGGACTTGTTGGTGTGTGTAGCTCCCAGTGTTCTGACAGCGCGACGTTTTGGGGAAGCATGTGATTCAGCAGCTACCAGTGGGCTTCGTGCGGCGGAGATTTTGTGGCTGTTAGCGGAGTTGATAACAGAGGGTCGTTAAGAGAAGCCTGCATGCAGTAGGCAAAGGAGTAATGTTTGCCGGCGGGGGACGTGCGGCGATTAACCTGTGCGGTAGTGAAAAGGAGTTAAAAAGAAGGAAGTGTGCGGATGCGGAAAGAATGGAATAATTGTGGTAGGCTGCCGGCTGAGTAGTTTGGTGAATGTTTGGTGTGGGTCCGGCGCTGCCGATTGGATGGTGGGGCTGCAGTGTGAGTCAGATAAAAAAAAAAAAAAAGAACATTAGTAGGATCCAATGGGACCAACTGGCATGTATAGAGGCGTGTAATGCAAAAGGGATGTTTTTGGTGGCATCTCCCGCTTACGGCCATACCACCCTGAACACGCCCGATCTCGTCTGATCTCGGAAGCCAAGCAGGGTAGGGTCTGGTTAGTACTTGGATAGGAGACCACCTGGGATTACCAGGTGCTGTAAGCTTTTCTCACTTTTACTTTATACAGGGGGCGCTCCACTTCACGATTAATTTAAATCTATCACTCCCCTTCCATTTTACTATTTTATATATATATTTTTTTTTTCTCTCATTCATAAAGGCAGCTTTTACACACCGTTTTACTCTAAATACTTCCTGGTAATTCTAGGTGCTGTAAGCTGTTCGTGCCTTTATTCCACCAGGGCGCGATCTTCTCACAAACTTGAAGACTGTCACTCCCCATTCACGTTTTACAACTTATTGTTAATGATAAAGAGACAGCTTTTTACACACAGTTTTAAACAAAGTACTGATATTATTCCTCTTCAACTGACCGCTTTGTTTTCTATGCAAAAACCACTTCGCCACAGAAGACTCGATATTATTGGCATAGCAAGTTCTGCTCTTCTCCTTTCAAAACTTGCTGAAAGCTCTATTTAAAAGAACAGATTGGCCGGGGTAATTCACACCCTTCAATGCCAGCTTAATGTTTAGGTTAGTGGGAATCACAGAGGAATTAGGGATGGAAACTTCTTTGCTGGTGGTAGAAGCGGTCTGGTGAATTTTTAGAGAGAAGAGGCCGTCGATGTTTGAATGTAGAAAATTGTTCTGGCTGCAGCCTGCAGTATGGACTTGTTGGTGTGTGTAGCTCCCAGTGTTCTGACAGCGCGACGTTTTGGGGAAGCATGTGATTCAACAGCTACCAGTGGGCTTCGTGCGGCAGAGATTTTGTGGCTGTTAGCGGAGTTGATAACAGAGGGTTGTTAAGAGAAGCCTGCATGAGGTAGGCAAAGGAGTAATGTTTGCCGGCGGGGGACGTGCGGCAATTATCCTGTGCGGTAGTGAAAAGGAGTT
This sequence comes from Brienomyrus brachyistius, assembly GCF_023856365.1. NCBI lineage: Eukaryota > Metazoa > Chordata > Actinopteri > Osteoglossiformes > Mormyridae > Brienomyrus > Brienomyrus brachyistius. Next base: position 36,845,619 of record NC_064534.1, read on the forward strand.
AAAGAGAAGGAAGTGTGCGGATGCGGAAAGAATGGAATAATTGTGGTAGGCTGCCGGCTGAGTAGTTTGGTGAATGTTTGGTGTGGGTCCGGCGCTGCCGATTGGATGGTGGGGCTGCAGTGTGAGTCAGATAAAAAAAAAAAAAAAGAACATTAGTAGGATCCAATGGGACCAACTGGCATGTATAGAGGCGTGTAATGCAAAAGGGCTGTTTTTGGTAGCATCTCTCGCTTACGGCCATACCACCCTGAACACGCCTGATCTCGTCTGATCTCGGAAGCTAAGCAGGTTAGGGTCTGGTTAGTACTTGGATGGGAAACCACCTGGGAATACCAGGTGCTGTAAGCTTTTCTCACTTTTACTTTATACAGGGGGCGCTCCACTTCACGATTAATTTAAATCTATCACTCCCCTTCCATTTTACTATTTTATATATATATTTTTATTTTCTCTCTTTCATAAAGGCAGCTTTTACACACCGTTTTACTCTAAATACTGCCTGGTAATTCTAGGTGCTGTAAGCTCTTCGTGCCTTTATTCCACCAGGGCTCGATCTTCTCACAAACTTGAAGACTGTCACTCCCCATTCACGTTTTACAACTTATTGTTAATGATAAAGAGACAGCTTTTTACACACAGTTTTAAACAAAGTACTGATATTATTCCTCTTCAACTGACCGCTTTGTTTTCTATGCAAAAACCACTTCGCCACAGAAGACTCGATATTATTGGCATAGCAAGTTCTGCTCTTCTCCTTTCAAAACTTGCTAAAAGCTGTATTTAAAAGAACAGATTGGCCGGGGTAATTCACACCCTTCAATGCCAGCTTAATGTTTAGGTTAGTGGGAATCACAGAGGAATTAGGGATGGGAACTTCTTTGCTGGTGGTAGAAGCGGTCTGGTGAATTTTTAGAGAGAAGAGGCCGTCGATGTTTGAATGTAGAAAATTGATCTGGCTGCAGCCTGCAGTATGGACTTGTTGGTGTGTGTAGCTCCCAGTGTTCTGACAGCGCGACGTTTTGGGGAAGCATGTGATTCAGCAGCTACCAGTGGGCTTCGTGCGGCGGAGATTTTGTGGCTGTTAGCGGAGTTGATAACAGAGGGTCGTTAAGAGAAGCCTACATGCAGTAGGCAAAGGAGTAATGTTTGCCGGCGGGGGACGTGCGGCGATTAACCTGTGCGGTAGTGAAAAGGAGTTAAAAAGAAGGAAGTGTGCGGATGCGGAAAGAATGGAATAATTGTGGTAGGCTGCCGGCTGAGTAGTTTGGTGAATGTTTGGTGTGGGTCCGGCGCTGCCGATTGGATGGTGGGGCTGCAGTGTGAGTCAGATAAAAAAAAAAAAAACCAGGAGTAGGATCCAATGGGACTAACTGGCATGTATAGACGCGTGTAATGCAAAATGGCTGTTTTTGGTAGCATCTATCGCTTATGGCCATACCACCCTGAACACGCCCGATCTCGTCTGATCTTGGAAGCTAAGCAGGGTAGGGTCTGGTTAGTACTTGGATGGGAAACCACCTGGGAATACCAGGTGCTGTAAGCTTTTCTCACTTTTTCTTTATACAGGGGGCGCTCCACTTCACGATTAATTTAAATCTATCACTCCCCTTCCATTTTACTATTTTATATATATTTATATTTTTTTTCTCTCATTCATAAAGGCAGCTTTTAGAAACCGTTTTACTCTAAATACTTCCTGGTAATTCTAGGTGCTGTAAGCTGTTCGTGCCTTTATTCCACCAGGTCGCGATCTTCTCACAAACTTGAAGACTGTCACTCCCCATTCACGTTTTACAACTTATTGTTAATGATAAAGAGACAGCTTTTTACACACAGTTTTAAACAAAGTACTGATATTATTCCTCTTCAACTGACCGCTTTGTTTTCTATGCAAAAACCACTTCGCCACAGAAGACTCGATATTATTGGCATAGCAAGTTCTGCTCTTCTCCTTTCAAAACTTGCTAAAAGCTGTATTTAAAAGAACAGATTGGCCGGGGTAATTCACACCCTTCAATGCCAGCTTAATGTTTAGGTTAGTGGGAATCACAGAGGAATTAGGGATGGAAACTTCTTTGCTGGTGGTAGAAGCGGTCTGGTGAATTTTTAGAGAGAAGAGGCCGTCGATGTTTGAATGTAGAAAATTGTTCTGGCTGCAGCCTGCAGTATGGACTTGTTGGTGTGTGTAGCTCCCAGTGTTCTGACAGCGCGACGTTTTGGAGAAGCATGTGATTCAGCAGCTACCAGTGGGCTTCGTGCGGCGGAGATTTTGTGGCTGTTAGCGGAGTTGATAACAGAGGGTCGTTAAGAGAAGCCTGCATGCAGTAGGCAAAGGAGTAATGTTTGCCGGCGGGGGACGTGCGGCGATTAACCTGTGTGGTAGTGAAAAGGAGTTAAAAAGAAGGAAGTGTGCGGATGCGGAAAGAATGGAATAATTGTGGTAGGCTGCCGGCTGAGTAGTTTGGTGAATGTTTGGTGTGGGTCCGGCGCTGCCGATTGGATGGTGGGGCTGCAGTGTGAGTCAGATAAAAAAAAAAAAACCAGGAGTAGGATCCAATGGGACTAACTGGCATGTATAGACGCGTGTAATGCAAAATGGCTGTTTTTGGTAGCATCTCTCGCTTACGGCCATACCACCCTGAACACACCCGATCTCGTCTGATCTTGGAAGCTAAGCAGGGTAGGGTCTGGTTAGTACTTGGATGGAAAACCACCTGGGAATACCAGGTGCTGTAAGCTTTTCTCACTTTTACTTTATACAGGGGGCGCTCCACTTCACGATTAATTTAAATCTATCACTCCCCTTCCATTTTACTATTTTATATATATTTATATTTTTTTTCTCTCATTCATAAAGGCAGCTTTTAGAAACCGTTATACTCTAAATACTTCCTGGTAATTCTAGGTGCTGTAAGCTGTTCGTGCCTTTATTCCACCAGGTCGCGATCTTCTCACAAACTTGAAGACTGTCACTCCCCATTCACGTTTTACAACTTATTGTTAATGATAAAGAGACAGCTTTTTACACACAGTTTTAAACAAAGTACTGATATTATTCCTCTTCAACTGACCGCTTTGTTTTCTATGCAAAAACCACTTCGCCACAGAAGACTCGATATTATTGGCATAGCAAGTTCTGCTCTTCTCCTTTCAAAACTTGCTAAAAGCTGTATTTAAAAGAACAGATTGGCCGGGGTAATTCACACCCTTCAATGCCAGCTTAATGTTTAGGTTAGTGGGAATCACAGAGGAATTAGGGATGGAAACTTCTTTGCTGGTGGTAGAAGCGGTCTGGTGAATTTTTAGAGAGAAGAGGCCGTCGATGTTTGAATGTAGAAAATTGTTCTGGCTGCAGCCTACAGTATGGACTTGTTGGTGTGTGTAGCTCCCAGTGTTCTGACAGCGCGACGTTTTGGGGAAGCATGTGATTCAGCAGCTACCAGTGGGCTTCGTGCGGCGGAGATTTTGTGGCTGTTAGCGGAGTTGATAACAGAGGGTCGTTAAGAGAAGCCTGCATGCAGTAGGCAAAGGAGTAATGTTTGCCGGCGGGGGACGTTCGGCGATTAACCTGTGCGGTAGTGAAAAGGAGTTAAAAAGAAGGAAGTGTGCGGATGCGGAAAGAATGGAATAATTGTGGTAGGCTGCCGGCTGAGTAGTTTGGTGAATGTTTGGTGTGGGTCCGGCGCTGCCGATTGGATGGTGGTGCTGCAGTGTGAGTCAGATAAAAAAAAAAAAAAAGAACATTAGTAGGATCCAATGGGACCAACTGGCATTTATAGAGGCGTGTAATGCAAAAGGGCTGTTTTTGGTAGCATCTCTCGCTTACGGCCATACCACCCTGAACACGCCTGATCTCGTCTGATCTCGGAAGCTAAGCAGGGTAGGGTCTGGTTAGTACTTGGATGGGAGACCACCTGGGAATACCAGGTGCTGTAAGCTTTTCTCACTTTTACTTTATACAGGGGGCGCTCCACTTCACGATTAATTTAAATCTATCACTCCCCTTCCATTTTACTATTTTATATATATATATTTTTTTTTCTCTCATTCATAAAGGCAGCTTTTAGAAACCGTTTTACTCTAAATACTTCCTGGTAATTCTAGGTGCTGTAAGCTGTTCGTGCCTTTATTCCACCAGGGCGCAATCTTCTCACAAACTTGAAGACTGTCACTCCCCATTCACGTTTTACAACTTATTGTTAATGATAAAGAGACAGCTTTTTACACACAGTTTTAAACAAAGTACTGATATTATTCCTCTTCAACTGACCACTTTGTTTTCTATGCAAAAACCACTTCGCCACAGAAGACTCGATATTATTGGCATAGCAAGTTCTGCTCTTCTCCTTTCAAAACTTGCTAAAAGCTGTATTTAAAAGAACAGATTGGCCGGGGTAATTCACACCCTTCAATGCCAGCTTAATGTTTAGGTTAGTGGGAATCACAGAGGAATTAGGGATGGAAACTTCTTTGCTGGTGGTAGAAGCGGTCTGGTGAATTTTTAGAGAGAAGAGGCCGTCGATGTTTGAATGTAGAAAATTGTTCTGGCTGCAGCCTGCAGTATGGACTTGTTGGTGTGTGTAGCTCCCAGTGTTCTGACAGCGCGACGTTTTGGGGAAGCATGTGATTCAGCAGCTACCAGTGGGCTTCGTGCGGCGGAGATTTTGTGGCTGTTAGCGGAGTTGATAACAGAGGGTCGTTAAGAGAAGCCTGCATGCAGTAGGCAAAGGAGTAATGTTTGCCGGCGGGGGACGTGCGGCGATTAACCTGTGCGGTAGTGAAAAGGAGTTAAAAAGAAGGAAGTGTGCGGATGCGGAAAGAATGGAATAATTGTGGTAGGCTGCCGGCTGAGTAGTTTGGTGAATGTTTGGTGTGGGTCCGGCGCTGCCGATTGGATGGTGGGGCTGCAGTGTGAGTCAGATAAAAAAAAAAAAAAAGAACATTAGTAGGATCCAATGGGACCAACTGGCATGTATAGAGGCGTGTAATGCAAAAGGGATGTTTTTGGTGGCATCTCCCGCTTACGGCCATACCACCCTGAACACGCCCGATCTCGTCTGATCTCGGAAGCCAAGCAGGGTAGGGTCTGGTTAGTACTTGGATGGGAGACCACCTGGGATTACCAGGTGCTGTAAGCTTTTCTCACTTTTACTTTATACAGGGGGCGCTCCACTTCACGATTAATTTAAATCTATCACTCCCCTTCCATTTTACTATTTTATATATATTTTTTTTTTTTCTCTCATTCATAAAGGCAGCTTTTACACACCGTTTTACTCTAAATACTTCCTGGTAATTCTAGGTGCTGTAAGCTGTTCGTGCCTTTATTCCACCAGGGCGCGATCTTCTCACAAACTTGAAGACTGTCACTCCCCATTCACGTTTTACAACTTATTGTTAATGATAAAGAGACAGCTTTTTACACACAGTTTTAAACAAAGTACTGATATTATTCCTCTTCAACTGACCGCTTTGTTTTCTATGCAAAAACCACTTCGCCACAGAAGACTCGATATTATTGGCATAGCAAGTTCTGCTCTTCTCCTTTCAAAACTTGCTGAAAGCTCTATTTAAAAGAACAGATTGGCCGGGGTAATTCACACCCTTCAATGCCAGCTTAATGTTTAGGTTAGTGGGAATCACAGAGGAATTAGGGATGGAAACTTCTTTGCTGGTGGTAGAAGCGGTCTGGTGAATTTTTAGAGAGAAGAGGCCGTCGATGTTTGAATGTAGAAAATTGTTCTGGCTTCAGCCTGCAGTATGGACTTGTTGGTGTGTGTAGCTCCCAGTGTTCTGACAGCGCGACGTTTTGGGGAAGCATGTGATTCAGCAGCTACCAGTGGGCTTCGTGCGGCGGAGATTTTGTGGCTGTTAGCGGAGTTGATAACAGAGGGTCGTTAAGAGAAGCCTGCATGCAGTAGGCAAAGGAGTAATGTTTGCCGGCGGGGGACGTGCGGCGATTAACCTGTGCGGTAGTGAAAAGGAGTTAAAAAGAAGGAAGTGTGCGGATGCGGAAAGAATGGAATAATTGTGGTAGGCTGCCGGCTGAGTAGTTTGGTGAATGTTTGGTGTGGGTCCGGCGCTGCCGATTGGATGGTGGGGCTGCAGTGTGAGTCAGATAAAAAAAAAAAAAGAACATTAGTAGGATCCAATGGGACCAACTGGCATGTATAGAGGCGTGTAATGCAAAAGGGATGTTTTTGGTAGCATCTCTCGCTTACGGCCATACCACCCTGAACACGCCTGATCTCGTCTGATCTCGGAAGCTAAGCAGGTTAGGGTCTGGTTAGTACTTGGATGGGAAACCACCTGGGAATACCAGGTGCTGTAAGCTTTTCTCACTTTTACTTTGTACAGGGGGCGCTCCACTTCACGATTAATTTAAATCTATCACTCCCCTTCCATTTTACTATTTTATATATATATATTTTTTTTTCTCTCATTCATAAAGGCAGCCTTTACACACCGTTTTACTCTAAATACTTCCTGGTAATTCTAGGTGCTGTTAGCTGTTCGTGCCTTTATTCCACCATGGCGCGATCTTCTCACAAACTTGAAGACTGTCACTCCCCATTCACGTTTTACAACTTATTGTTAATGATAAAGAGACAGCTTTTTACACACAGTTTTAAACAAAGTACTGATATTATTCCTCTTCAACTGACCGCTTTGTTTTCTATGCAAAAACCACTTCGCCACAGAAGACTCGATATTATTGGCATAGCAAGTTCTGCTCTTCTCCTTTCAAAACTTGCTAAAAGCTGTATTTAAAAGAACAGATTGGCCGGGGTAATTCACACCCTTCAATGCCAGCTTAATGTTTAGGTTAGTGGGAATCACAGAGGAATTAGGGATGGAAACTTCTTTGCTGGTGGTAGAAGCGGTCTGGTGAATTTTTAGAGAGAAGAGGCCGTCGATGTTTGAATGTAGAAAATTTTTCTGGCTGCAGCCTGCAGTATGGACTTGTTGGCGTGTGTAGCTCCCAGTGTTCTGACAGCGCGACGTTTTGGGGAAGCATGTGAGAGATATTAGGTGGTACATTGGGCGGAGCTTAATTCTCCACTTCTGACGTCATAAGAGGAAGTAGCGTATCCTTGATTCTGATTGGTCGAGAGTTTATTCCCATATATGGTATTAATACATGCTTATGCCACGTTTTGCCGATAGGGGGCGATATGGTTTTGGGAGATTGCCGTTATGTCCATATATGGTAACAATACATGCTTATGCCACGTGTTGCCGATAGGGGGGTTTGGGGGATTAAACTTTAATAGAATAAAAATACATTACATTTATTTTATTAATGTGGTTTTTGATTACGTTTTTAAGGTATAATAAAACATAGAGCAGGATAATGGCAAGATAGCGCATACACGTTCAGCGGGGGCGTCCGTCCGGCCCCGTGTTGTTAGTAAGCGCCGCGGCGTATTTTAAAAGAAAGCACCCAAATGTTTTAAAAGAAGAAAGCACCAAAATGTTTTAAAAGAAGAAAGACCCAAAAGAAGAAAACCCTTAGTGTTATTTTAAAAGAAAAAGCAGGGTGAATTTTAACAAACATGCCCCGAAAGAAGCAGCAGAAGAGCAAATTTAAACAAGCGAAAACAACAAACAAGCCCGTCGTTTTAAAAGAAGCTATCACTCATTACATTTAACCAACACGAAAGACTTTAGTTATATTTACCAGGTTGAAGAAAGCATGCAAGCGGCAAACTTTTAGAAGAAATAGGACGAAACGATCCCGGAGCACTGCCACATGCGACTACTCTGTTTGAACAACGCGGGGCGGAATGGCCGATCGCTAGTCCGGCGTTTGGCGCATGCGCACCCACGCCGCCTCCCCTTTCAAAATGGCGACGCCGGCGGAGCGCCTGTTTTAGCAAATAAAACACCTATAGCCGTAATGTTTTTAAGGAATGAAGCACTTTTCTGCCAATGTGAATAATAAAGTAAAGCGGTCTGAGCATTTTCGACAGCAATAATCAAAGAATAACGCGGTTAATTCTTGTTTAAGCGAGCGCATGCGCGTAGATCCACACAGCATTTCCTTTATTGAGCCAGCTCGCTGCGTCAAGCAGCTGTCAAATGGCGAGCAATTGTCAAATTGTCCCATACAGACAGTACCAGCCATGAGTTTGATGACACCAGCGACGCTCCATAACTGTGACTTAGTGCCGCTAAACCCAACATGGGCACCCCGCAAGCCGTGGAGACAACGCAAGCATGGGGCTCTGTGCAGCATATTCTCGTATAAAGAATGTATCTGTATAAAACTCGAGAAAAAGTTTGAACAAAGTGAGATCGACGGGGGGATCATTAGCCCCTCCCCATTTGTGGCAGTAGCAACCAATAAGATGAGAGAAGGCTGTAATTAACCATGGTGAAAAACGTATTAATACCCATCGCGCCTGTGAGCCAGCACTCAAAGACAACGAGACACAACTCCCCAGCTTGCAATGGCGTGCAAACAGACAACTTCGACTATCCCGCCATCTCCTGAAACGATCACGCTGCCACTGATAGAAGAGAATACTTTTGGACTGCGGCTGAACAACGCTGAAACCCGTCCTCGGCTGCCACCGATACCGCAATCGACTTTTGGGCTGCGACTTGACAACTCACCAGAGCCTTTTGACCTTCAGCAGGCCGCATCATGGGGGCCGTATGGCGACCCGTGCCTTTCATCGGCACCCCCTTCGAGCCCAACATGGGCGCAATGGCCGTCATCGATGTTTGAGGCTGCAGCGGCGACCCCTCATGTATTCTTGGGAACACCACGGTCCCCGTCACCGACGATCGACGAACTCTGCGAGCGTTTTGCTGCGCTGTCATTGTCTGAAGATGTTGTGGATGGGAGCATCACTGACTCTGCCATGAAAATTATCAAAGGGGCACTTGCCTGCATTCTGGATCATGTGATCGAGGAGGACTTGAAGGAGGACTGTGTAGGTTGCTCTGTGATGCATCCTAGCCAGCGTCGGCACACGTGCCTGAAAGACCCCGAGCCATTTTACTTCTTTCACAATTTTGAAAAGTTGGCCAAAAAGCTGTATAGACCATGGTTTAAACACATCATCACGAAAGCGGTGTCGGTGTTCAATCCCCACCCCTCACCAGTGAAAGTACAGGGCGCTGTTGAGGCAGTCATGTGTGATCTTAAAGATGAAATAAACGTGCGGGAGAAATTGCGCGAGTTGAAACGTGAAGTTGAAGGGGCAGATTACGAGGGGGCTATAGATGACGCATTTAATGAATTCTGTATTTTGCACTCATACAAACAACCCCAGGCTGATGTGTAAACGCTGAACTATGTGTTTCTGACAATTTTTGCATGCGTTCTAAATAAAATGAGTTGACTCAAAAACACTTTGTCATTATTGCTAGAGGTCCACGATGGATGATAAGCGCTTGAAACGTGTCTATTATACACCATCAAACCCTGGGTCTTTTGGAGGCCCCGACAGATTATACAGATCTCTGATAGATGAAGAAGAAGGTGCGGGTAATATAAATAAGAAACAAGTTGCTACATGGCTATCTGGTGAAGATGCGTACACATTACATAAACCGATCAGGTTTAACTTTAAAAGGAACAGAGTCTTTGTGACTAATATCGATTCTCAATGGCAAGCTGACTTGGTGGACATGTCGGCTTACGCGGAACAGAATGACGATTTTAAATACATGTTAACGTGTATAGACATTCTATCAAAATACGCATGGGTTCGATGTCTTAAAAGCAAGACGGGTGCAGAGGTAAAGAAAGTGTTTGAAAACATTCTCTCTGAAGGCAGGACCCCTAAAAAGCTACAAACCGACCACGGGACAGAGTTTTTTAACGCGTCGTTTCATAAGCTTACCGAGAAACATGGAATAATACATTTCGCCACTGGTAACGATGTCAAAGCGTCTGTAGTGGAAAGGTTTAACCGAACATTAAAGACACGAATGTGGCGTTATTTTACAGCTTATAATACAAGAAGGTATGTGGACATTGTACAAGACCTAGCGAGAGCTTACAATAACACCCACCACAGTACCATTAAAATGAAACCGGTTGAGGTAAATGCACAGAATGCGGCCCAAGTCTTCAACAACATTTATGGATTGATGCCGAGTACATCTAAAAAGCACCGCTATAAGTTTAAAATTGGAGATGTGGTCAGGGTGTCTAAAGCACGGGGAAAATTCACCAAAGGATACGAGCAAACTTTTACGGACGAGTACTTTACCGTCGCCGAACATCTACCTAGAGCACCGCCGGTGTATAGGTTAAAAGATTATGACGGCGAAATCATAGAGGGGACATTTTACACCGAAGAGCTACAAAAGATCAGACTAGACAAAGACAAAAACTTCAAAGTTGAGAAAATCGTTGCGGAAAAAACGCAGCGTGGTAAAAAAATGTTTTTAGTGAAATGGCAGGGATGGCCAGACAAATTTAACAGCTGGGTTCCTGCTAAACAAGTAGTTGACATATAAGTGCGACGGGGCCGTGTTTGTAGTGTTCAGTTCCACCAAAAGCGGCCATGGAGGAAAGCGGCTTTTATGTCACGCTCCCAAGCAATGCGTCTATGGATGTTTTCCCACACAATACCATATCAAGCTACACGACAAAACTAGCCAAGCCGATTGAACTGAATGGTAAATGGGAAGTAGGCATAGCCGAAATCCATTACCCGCGTACATGGGATACGCTGGTAGAAGAAGAAGACACCTTATTTTACGTGACAGGATGGATGTCGATACCGTCGACCCTACAGTACAAGCTAAAGGCAGGATATTACAGAGATATTGAAAAACTAATCAGTGAGACGAATGCGGTTCTAGGAGGGTCAAAACTAAAATTTGACTATAGCGTGATAAAAAACAAAGTGTATATGATCGGACCACCGCACGTTGCCTTTAAAGCGAAAGGTAACCTTGCACGGATGCTAGGGTTTGTGCCTGATGTATTTCAGAAGATTGGTGATAGACCAGCGGCACCGTACCCCGCCGACATAAGCGCCGGTTTTTACACGATTTACGTGTATTCAGACATTGTCGAGCATCAAAGAGTGGGTGACAGCCACGTGCCTCTTTTACGGAGCGTACATATAGCGGGGGAACACAACTCGATGGTCACAATATCTTACGACAGGATTCATTACGTGTCGCTCTGCAAGAATCACATTGATAACATTGTCATCGAGTTAAAGTCTGACCAGAACAAGGCGATACCCTTCCGATACGGGAAAACGCTCGTAAAACTGCATTTCAGACCGGTTAAGCAGTACTACCCCCAATAATGTACAGCGCCGACGACTTTTCAGATCCACATAGATATGTGGAATACTACAGAAACCAAGCGGGTAACGGTCTACCCGGATACAATGGAGCCCCCGTTATGTACGGTGGGGGTCTGGGAGGGCTTTTTCGAGGACTCCTCAGAATGGCGGTGCCATTTCTGAAAAGGACTTTCAATATGGCGAAACCGCATTTAAAATCGGCCGCCCAAAATATCGTTAAAGACGTAGTAACAGGTGCCATGACGGGTCAATTGACAGCACAGCCACAAGAGGGCTCGGGGCTCATGGTGCTTGCTCGCGGCAAGCGTAGTAGACCCCCTGGGGATCGAATTACCACCGCTAAAAAACGCAAAGCAATACCCAAGAGAGTCACAGTAGTCAAAAAGAAGCGCGAGAAGAAGGTTGCCAAAAAAGCACAGAGAAGAAGATACATTTTCTAAAACTATGGCCCTCATTCACAACATGTCGGAAGAGTGTATGAAATCAGAACTGGATATTTTTGCGATACCATACACGCAAGCAAGCATTGATAAGAATATATACGTGGAAGTGCCACCACTCTCAGCCTTAACTGATAACGGCCCCCTGGAGTTTTTTATCGCCGGTAATGGGGAAGATTACCTAGATCTCAACAACACGCTACTGCATCTCCGGTGTCGGATCACAAGAGCTAACGGTACAAACATTGACGCCGGTGCAAATGTGGGAGTCATAAATTACCCGATCGCCTCGATTTTCTCACAAGTGGACGTATCCCTGGGTGACCGGCTAGTGAGCCAATCTAGCAACACTTACCCTTACAGAGCGATGATAGAGTGCCTGCTTAATTATAGCGTCGGTACGCTCTCCAGACAGTTTACCTGCGGGTTGTTTTTCAAAGACAGCAGTACAGGAATGAATGAGACAGACCCGCAAGGCCTTAACGCGGGGCTAGAGAAAAGAGCCGCATTTTCGGCAAGAAGCAGCGTTTTCGATTTGATGGGCCCAATACACTCTGACATATTTTTTCAGGAGCGGCTAATGCTAAATGGGGTCGACGTCAAAATTAAAATGGTCCGAAACAAAGATGAGTTTTGCCTCATGAGCGGTGATGCAGCTGAGCAGTACTCGCTCAAAATAGTATCTGCATCCCTCTTTGTTAAAAAAGTCTCTGTATCGACGGCTGTCAAACTGGGACACGCGAGCGCATTGCTGACAGCCAACGCGAAATACCCGATCGAGAGAGTATGTATGAAAACTTTTAGTGTGGCCGCGGGTAGCCGTGTCTGCGCTCAAGAAAATTTGTTTCTAGGTCAGCTGCCTAAAACCGTAGTTATCGGGCTTGTAGATAATATGGGTTTTATGGGCGCGTACGATCGAAACCCCTTCAATTTTCAACATTACGACGCTGAATTTGTAGCGCTTTACGTAGATGGCCAGCAGTATCCCTCTAAACCCTTTCAACCAGATTTTATCCGAGGAAACGTGGCCCGTGAATATTACAGTTTGATTTTGGCTACGGGGAGACATTTGAAAAACGAACCTTTCGCTGTTGACAGAAACGAGTACATAAATGGCTACACTTTGTACGCCTTTAACTTGTCACCCGACGAGGGATGTAATCAGCATCTCTCCATGGTTAAAAGCGGAAATATGCGCCTGGAGATGAGGTTCCGACAGCCGCTGGCCAGGACGGCGACATTGATAGTTTACGCATCATTCGACAATATAATCGAGATTAACCAAAGGAGAAATGTATTGTACGATTACTACTAGTCATGAACACATTGGAGCTATCCCACATCCTTGGCAGAAACCGCTGGACTGCTAGACATTTTTATGGGGTGTTGGCTTGTGACGAGCTAGAGGCAGTAAAACTTGAAAAATTACCCGCAATCTTCATCGTCAACACACATCCGAGTTGGGCACCCGGGGAGCACTGGCTGGCGCTTTTCATCGGTACTGACAGCACCGCAGAGTTTTTCGACTCGTACGGAAATCCTCCGGATCACCCCAGCTTTCCGAGGACCATAAACGCTTTTATGACAAGGCACTGTGACCGTCTCGTTTGCAACGCGAAGCAGCTTCAAAGCGATCTCAGTGTGACGTGTGGACAACATTGCATTTTTTATTTAATTAACCGCTGTAGAGGCTTTTCTTTTTGCAAAATTCTATCGTTTTATAGCAATGATTTAAAAAAGAACGATGCTATGGTTTCTCATTTTGTTTCTAAATTTAAATATATCAATCGTGTGAAAAATATGTTTACCAAAATGCAGATGGTGAGATGTTGTAAGGCTTTGAAAAAGATTGTGCATGACAAATAAAAAACACAAAGACAAAATATCACGTTTGAGTGTTTTAATTAAGTAAGTACAAAAGCATTTTAAAACACAAGCCAGTCGGGTCTTAAGAATTTCCGTGGGGTTCGCGGTGACCGACCATCTCGGGGTGTACCGTCACGCCGCTCCTCGGTGCGGGGCTTGTTCTTGATCGACTCTATGAGACGTCCAACATCTTGGTTAGGTATGAGGGTGCAAGGCATGTTGAGTCTAGCCAGGCCTTGTAGAAATTCTCCCCACCCCACAGGCCTTCTCCCCTCGTTCACGTTATGCGGGTTGGTAATGTTTTTAAGCAAATCGAGCATGTGGGATCCAGCGATAGTTGTACCATTAAAAACAAACTCCCCGCGCGGATTCCACGCAGTGACGGCAGAGTTTTCATGCATTTTACCCATTATATATTCAGCCTTTTTCTTGTTACGCGAAGCAACATTTTTAATGACTTCATCCATAATGGAGTCCCCAGCAACGGTGGCACGTGCCGCCACAGCATTATCTATTATGGGGTCTTCAGGAGGAAGTGTTAAAGATAAGGGCTCATTATCACCTTGCCTGGCCAAAGTCAAATATCTCTGTAGCACTTCTGTGTACAAGCGGATCTTTTCGTGGTCAGCAACATCCGTTCTTGATAAAATGTTGCGTATTGCAATGTCCAATTCGCTTTCGGCAGTCTGTCTTATCGTGTCTTTAGGAGATGTGGCATTATGCAGTTTTTCAAGCTGTGCCTTAGGAACTAGATACATTTTCCTAGCGTGTTCCATTTACTTAGCTCCGTTGAAAAAGACTGGTGAGAAACGGTATGGCGACACTTAGCAGGGGTAGAATGAATCCCCCACCGGTCTGTATAATAGCCTTCTTCTTTTTTTTAAACGATGTCCGTTTGTTTGCCAATAGTTTAATGCCGCTCTTTTGCTTTTTTAGTTGTACAATCTGGGCTTTGGTTAGCGGGATCTTGCCGCACAGCACGTTCAAAGCTATTTCACAAAGAGTGTTCAGCAAACCCGGAGATGCCGTCTTTAAAATTTTCTTTCTCTGTCTGGCGTTACTGTCAAATAAAGCTTTCAGGTCACTCCAGTTTCTTTTTATACGAGCCGACATTATTATTTTTTCTTGAGCACGTTAGCAGCCGGCCACTCGGGTGGAAGCATTCCTGTTCTGAGCCTACAGTCCTCGGGTGTCACGGCTTTTAAATCCACCAACAGATATCCGTAAGGGACTTTTGTAGCGTCTTCGAAAGCTTCTAGAAAAAATTTTGAATGCCGCGGGTACATCTGCCTTGCCAATACACTCGTCTGTAATTTATCTCGGGGGTTTTTAAATAATACGATATAATTAGCGTTGAGATTGATGGTCCGGCTCTTCTTACCTTGGAAGAAAAGATTCTGCACCAGATATATGACGCTTAGATTTCTGTGATGCGTGTACTTGGTAAAAGCTTTTTCCACCTCGCCGTTATCGCTGGCTTTTTCCATAAGGTCGTCAATGATGATCAAATTAATTTTATTTGATGGTAAAAGTTCGTCGTCACACAGAGACTCTGGGATTCCTTCCACAAATTTAATATTTTTTATTTTGCACAACAAATCATCATACAATGGTTGCCAGCAAGAATAGCACCATACGACGTTTTCAGGCACTCTGGACAATGTACAATCCACATTCTCAAGCAGTCTTTTAATGAAATAAGACTTGCCACAGTTGCTCGGTCCGGATATAATGCACGAGAATGGGTGCTGAAGTCTATTGTCGAACCCGTCACTAGAAGCCATAAGGCAGTGTGGAATAGTCAGGCAGTAGCTGCCGCTTGGTGTACACAACCTTGAAACACTTGTTGACTGTCTTAGTTTTCAAAAGGAACCCCCTTTTATCCCTCAAGATTTGCTGTGTGGATGTCCTGATCTCTCGAGGGGGGTCACGTGGGTTACTCACAAAATCGTGAACTAACTCTGTGAGGGATGCGATGTTGACAACTTTCGAATTGGTGTTGTGCAGCGTTATTCCCTTAACTTTCAAGTTTGTTTTACTTTTTGCGGTTCTGTACCCATAAGTTTTGGGACCCCCTGATACAAATTCCACAATGTGATCATCTGGGTCCAACTCGCTTGTCAGCTCACCGAGAAAGTCACCCAAAGGTGGCATCCAGTCCCCCGGCTTGCTGACAAAAATGACAGAGTCTGTATCATGGTACAGCGTACGCCTCCCCAAGCGGTCCATGAGGTTGTACAGCTCGAGCCTTGCATACGCGGTAGTGAACGCCGCAATAAACGTGTTGACGTGCCGCGGCATGTTAGGGAACCCTTTTATGTTCCGCCATTGGACCATTGCCACATTGTCATTCAAAAAGGAAAAGTGAGACACATTGACCAGCTTTGAAAAAATGAACATGAGAAACTCATCGGGGTCTTTGATGAGCGTCGTACTTGCCTGATTTATCCTCTGTCCAAATTTTCCCCAAAGACTGTTTAAAAACAATTTGGAAATTTGGCGTTTTACTTTGTTCACCCCGATGTTTTCGGGGTTCAAGCGGATGCCCTCCTTCTCAAAGTAGGTCTGAATGTATCTCTCTTTATCCTCAGCACTCTTTACCCAAGAGGGATAGCCCGAAGCCTCCTGTTTTCCCTTTAAATGGGTGTTAATATAGTCAGCAAAGAGTGTGTCTGTCCTGTCGGGGAAATGCCAGACCTCGTAAATCTTGGCAATTTTGTAGCCCTTTTCAACAGCCTTGTTGATTTCGACACTGCACCACGTACCGCTCAGAGCTCTCTGCTCATCTGAATGATTGCAGACCCCCTGCGTCTCAGTTTCACAGCATGTTCTGCAAAGTGTGAACATGAGTTTACCGCCGGACCTGTAAGGCAGAACCGGCAGGTAAAGACCTCTCGGTGGGTAAACCTTGGCTTTGATCAACCCAAAATAGTTTTCCACACTGTCAAAATCGCGGTAAATGACCACGGGGTGTCCTACCGGGTACTCCTTAAACTTGTTGACAGAGGGATAAAGGCTCGTGAAGTCGTAATAATCTATACGCTCGTCGCCCTCTGCTTTGTAGTGCAATTGCAAGGCGTTAGTTCTGCCGCCAAACAGAGCGTCCCGAGGATCGATGCGCTCTGGAAAGTCAAATTCCCTCAAGAACGCCTGTACACTTGCATTTTCAGCCTTCATTTTGTCCCACTGGTGTTCCCAAATAACATGTACATTGAGGTTGTACGTGTGTTTAAGGGCAAATATTTTATCCTGAAACTGCTGATGCATGTCCCCAAAACGAAGTTTTGTTACGGGGTTAAGTGTGTTAGAATCAAAGCATTCTGGGCAGCCATGAAAAAAACACCCAGCAAATTCGTACGCCGTACGAACCCCGTCGATTTCGGCATAGCCGTCGAGGTAGTAGGGACCCATTTTCACCTCCCCTCTACAGAGCGCGTGTTGTATCTCTAGTTTTTCGCTATGTGCGATGTATTCCAGCCACTGGATAGATGGCGTGGAGTATGCCTTTTGTCGCTTGATGTAATTATCTGGAGTGGTCAGCGCGACGGTATTTTCAGGCAAAAAACTCATGCAAAACTGTTTCATGCACACAGAGGCAATGGTGACACATTGAAAAGGGTCTAGATTACAGCTGTTTATAATCTCACCCCTGAACCTGAGACAGCCCTCTCTCAAGATGACAACATCATTTTTACAGTACTCTGCCATTTCTTTTCTAAAGTCAAACACCTCGCTCGCAACAGTACCGTACCACTCCATAAACTCTCTCTTGTCCTTCTCCATCATGGTTTGCAACCCGTATGCCTCTGGTGGTGGGTAGGGACCGACGTAATTTTGATTTTCTACGGTGTTCCAAAAATGTGGGAAATAGCCCTTCTTTTCACTCTCAAAACCCAAAGCGGCGGGGAATGCGCTCAGCTTCATGGGCAGAAAGCAGAGGGAGTCAATGTATCTTTGGCTAAAGTCCTCGTCTGTCACACAGAGCAGTTTGCTGCCCTGTGTAATAATGTTGGGTGTGATACCATTCTCAACTAAATATTTCATGAGCAGGTAACTGTCATAGCCTTTAGAGTTGTGCGCTATAAATGTGTACCCCTTGTATTTACGGTTGCGGTACTTTTTGAAAAATTCCGCCACACAGCCATCCCCCTTAGCGGTCCAACAATTGCCCTCAAAGTCAATGCAGCAGATGTAATTAGCAATGTGCGTCCCCTCATCTTGTCTACATTCAAAGTCGTAAAACACATATCGGTCTGTCAAGTCCTCAGTCTTTACTGGCTCGATAAAACACTGATGCGCACAGTCAGGTGTCAAGTCCTCCTTACAAAAAGCGCATCTGGTATTTGGTTTACATTTATGAGCCTTTCGATTATTTTTAGTGACGGGGTACCGTCGGCAACACTTGTCACAATACTTGACAGTGTCACATAAGCTGTGTACACTGCCCCCGCCTAGTTGCTGTTTTGCGATTTTGTGCTGATCGAAGCAATACCGCGATCGACAGAACGACCCACAGTCATCACAATGTATGTACTGTCTGCGGTGCTTATGGCATTCGGGACTGAGACACACGTTGCAGTAATACTCACATTTGTGGTGTGCTTTAACACTGAATGAGGCGTAACAGTAATCACAGATGTACGATTCCCCAAAAAACGCACTCAAGCTTTTTATACCAAAATAATGCTGATCTTGAAGGTACAGAAAGATTGTTTTATTACGAGGTTCGGGGTTTGTCTGAAATTTCTTAAAAATGTCAGACTTGTCACAGCGGTACCACACCACAATTTTGACCCCAAGCATTCGCTCAAACTCTGCTATGTTTGAGAATGAAACCATGTCGGCCACAGTTAGACCGACTGATTCCTGCAAACGTTTAGCTTCTATCTCAGCAATCTCATGTGACATGTCAGGGTTTAAGAGGCGGACTACGCAGTAAGCAAAGCACAGATTATTTCCAGAGTTTTCAGAAACAATAAGACAACTGAGCTTCTTTTGCAAAATTTCAGACCTTAACAGCTTTGTTAATTTCTGCCGATTGCCCGCGCCACCATTTCGATTATGAATAATCTGCACGACCAGCTCCAGCGTTTCATCGCTAAAAACCTCGGCATTACTCTGTGTAAGGTTGTCTACCATCGATAGCAGATCATTTAGATCGATCTCGCCTCGAACATGTATAGCTGTGTCATTAGTCACTGAATCGCCCTGCAGTTCCACCTGTATGATATCCCCAGGCCCCGCTAAAGCGTTCACTCTGTCCACCAAATTTTGGAATGTCTGTATAACAGACCTGTAGACATCTACTATGTCCTCATGCTCAATCCCCTCAAAATGAAAGCGTTGCCTTATTTCAGTGTTGTTAAACTGTGGTCTGCGTATTACATTAACATCACCATCAGCTGCGCCCCCACCATGTTGTTGTTCCCCATTATCAATGTCCATAATTTCAGGGTCCCCCGCCGCTCCATCTTCATCATCATTTAAATCATTTAAGAAGTTTTGTAAAATGGGGTTAAATTCACCCGGTTGCTCACCATTCAGTTCAGCAATCATCTGATGCAGTTCAGCGTACATGGCTGATCCGTCATCAGCGTCAAGCATTTGCACATCGTTGTCTGGTCCGATGTCAGCCGCGTGGTCGTCAGCCATTTCCACATTCATAGACACATGAGCATTTGGTAGCCACCCGTCTACATCGTCTATAGCGTCTCCCATATTAACATAGTCCATATCCTCAACAGCTTCATGAGCACCATTCTCATTTAAATCATTTATTAAGGCGAGCATGTAGGGGTTAATTTCAGCCGTTGGTCCGTCATTCAGTTCATCAATCAGCCGAAGCAGATCGGGGTTCAGCGGCGTTTCACCATCGTCATCATTTATATGCATGCTTCTACCCCCGTCAAAACTCCAATGCCGCCAGTTTTCTGCCATGTCTGTGCTTATTCTTTATATCTGATCAGACAAATCCGCCAAAAAATCACACATTTGATCCTGAAAAAGGAAAAAAGCTACCTTGAGCCCCTTCAGCCTCTCGGCCCGGGATACAGCGCCGTCCAGGGAGCTCGCAACCGGCCACTGCCAAGGTGTTAATTGGTCAATATCCCAATCTTGCGTCCTCTGCAGGGGCCCCGATAAGGCCCTGGATGTGGTCGCTGGATCACCGCTTGCTGGGAACCCTTGGTCCGGTGTCACAACCCCTGTAGTAGGAGTGCCCGGCGGCGTAGATTCCAACTGTTCTTCAGGTTCGCTCTGAGCGCCGTCGGTTGAAGTTTCTGCCGTCGCTAGACCCGCTTCAATTTTTTCAGCCGCAGCGATCAACAATTCATCATCGGCAGTGTCTTGGGGGGAAGAGAAGGACAAAAATCAGTCTTTAAGCATTTCATACACAAAAATCCACGATGCGGTTATTGTTCCACGTACCGTTAAAACTATCCGTTCTTTTCCGCTTATGTTGTCCGTGGACAGTCCCTTCACGATTATCTCTGAAAATAACCGTCGGCGTGCTTAACAGGTCAGCGTCCTTATCTGCGACAGTGAACATAAAACTTTCAGTCTTTCCACAATTTTTTAAAACAGTAAATCCATTGATGTGCTTATCATTGATATTAACTTACCGCTATTCCAATCCTCTGCTTCACGGGGCTTACTCGGGCTTGACACCGTGGAAAATTCTTGGTCAAAAGTAATCGCAAATGTTTTCACAATAGCGACAATTCAAACAATTTTAAAGTATGGCGAAAGAAATTTAACATACCTCCAGTTTGTCATTTCCATCTTTGGCGTCGTGATCGTCGATAACGTTTCAAGTTCTTCTGTATTTTTGGTCGACAGCGTCGCCCTTAATATAGGGGAAACTTTTTTTTTTTGGGGGGGGGGGGGCTGGACCGCCCCTTCCCCGCTGTGGGGGCCACATGCTGTGGACACAGGGTGGCGCTAGCGACCCGTCTTTACCGCCGTTCGAGTTATTGCCAGTTTTTAAAATGTGCTTTTGCCCCCCTATTAAATAGTCGCGTACGTCTACTTTAGCCACATTGAAATAATTTTATTCATTAATCCTTGTTTACGGGGTAGTTTGTCGACTGCTTTAGTCCTCAACTTATTTATTTTTATACTTAAATATCATAATTTGTGGTAATGATCGTTTTTTATTCCTTGTTTAGTGGTGCGGCTGTTTGTCGTGTTCTTTATTCCTTAAACTTTTATATATTTTATACGTAAGCATGTGTAATTAATGGTTTTTTATTCGTTGTTTAACACATTAGTGGTGCGGCTGTTTGTGGAACCAGTCGGATCCCCTGTTGTTTAATTCCACCTCATTGCATAAATGGCATATATCACACCCATACAAATTTAAAATAACGCTATAACGAAAGAATTTGTTGCTGCCTAAGTTTCAGCCGTTCCTACACAACATCCTGTTGTTCTGATGAGCTAACCCCTGCCTAACGGTATTGCCAAGTATTGCCTGTCGACCCGAAAAAAAGGTAGTTGCATTGCAAAGGTAGATGCATGAATTCTTGGTCCAGCGACAATTGTTCGCCATTTGACAGTTGCTTGACGCGACGAGCTGGCTCAATAAAGGAAATACTGTGTGGGTCTACGCGCATGCGCTCGCTTAAACAAGAAATAACTGCGTTATTCTTTGATTATTGCTGTCGAAAATGCACAGAGCGCTTTACTTTATTATTCACATTGGCAGAAAAGTGCTTCATTCCTTAAAAACATTACGGCTATAGGGGTT